>NC_053392.1:16419491-16444801 GCF_905171765.1 Bufo bufo | reverse complement strand
ATATGTGAAAAAACACAAAAATCCAATGTGCTTTTGAAAAAACAGTTCTAAATAATATCAGATATCGATATAATAAAGGTGAAAAAGAAATCCAGGAAAAATCCAAAGAAAACAGTCACTTGTGATGCAAATCCATGTGTAGATAACTATTCAACATAGATGAAAATCCTATAGAATAAATCAAATTACGTTGTGTTGCTGTGTTTAGAATAATAAAAAAGTGTTCATTTACTGCAGAATTTCTTATATTGCCCACAACCAGCAGAGGTTCAGCGGTATTGGCGGCAGAATATTATTGAATCTGTAGCCGCTTACATGTGGATATGGATGTAACTTTATATTCAAATGTTGCGATTGCAATAGTTCCAATTTACCACTATGGGCTGATCTCAATCAATTAACAGAGGGCTGCAGTGCCAAATCTTCGGTGATATTCGTTACTCTCTATGGTATCATGCGGTGCAATAGTACTCACGCTTGGTAGTGTCCAGTCTGTAGTGTGAGTGCAAGGCACGCTTACCTTATAGGCGCAGATTACGAGACTATCTTACTGTTATATCCCGGTTCTATGTAGTCCGCTTTGTAGAGGTCCGGTAGCAGGTCATAGGTCTCTCTCTGTTTGCGCCGTAGTTAATTCACAGTCTGCACTTCCATTTGCAATGGGCGTTTCTCTCATCGCCCGAGCAGCTAATTTAATGGCACCGGCTGTGTTATGTTGTCCGCAAGTTTACCAGACTATGGCCAATAGATCTGGAGCTTGTTTGTTCAGAGAAAGCGCTTTCTCTAGTTTTGCCGGTTCGTTGCCAGGGTCCAATACTTCTATCTTTCCACGCCAGACGCGTTTCGAAGGTTAGGCTACCTTCTTCCTCAGTGGCTTTAGTAAGGACTGCCTAGCTGTCCGGCTTTTATCCCTCTGGCTCTCAAATGGGCTCTTTGTTAACCCTGGAGTGGATCCTGTGGATCTGGGACACTTTTTATCATATTGCGTTTTTATTGCGTTTCCTCTGCGGTTTTTTATAGGTTCATGCGTTTTTTGCGGTTTTTTACTCCACATTTGTTTTAACTTATCCCCAATGTTTTTTGATAAGTTTCTTATAATGGCTATTTACGTTCTCACGTTTATCAGATTCTTCTTTCAAATACACATACATATTAGAAAGTCTTGCATCCCAGTGGCATATATATATTTGTTATTATTAATAAAGTAGTCTTGTATAGAATGATCACATGGCCAGGTTCTCTTGTATCACCTAAGGTGGCCAGGGGGGCATAAAGTCACTGGCAGAACTCGCCCATATAGTATATGTGGGTAATCATAATATACATCACTCCATATTTCATACAGAAGAGTCAAATATGAATACATAGCATATAAAAAAAAATTACATTTATTTTTATAAAAATATAAAATATTAAATATTATTTAAAACATATATAGGATATCCATATGAATAAATTTGAGAGATACATAATAGAGACTAAATAGATAGTACCCTTATTATAAAATCTAGGATGCAATCCCTGCTCCGTAAGCTTCATTACTCCAGTATATAGTAGTGGCCAGAGGGGTATATTCTCCAGTATCATGAATCGGTGGCCACTCATGATGTATCTGGGCTGGAAGCCCACCGACCAGGAGCGGTCACAGTGCTGATAATCAGCCAGACTGGTGCCACCCATGATCCGAAGGCATCCAGCCCATTAGAGGAATCCGAAGATTTCGAGTTCGGCATTAAGTCCGGCTGGTGCCAGGCTTCCGAACTCGAAGATTCTCCTTGACTCCGCCCTAAACATTCGGGCGATGTGGTTCCCTCCCCTCCAATGCTGATCTAGCTGTTCAAAGGCTGCAAATTTCAGGGTTTTTGGATCTTGATTATGGACTAGTTTAAAGTGTCTGGACAATACATGCTTATCATATTCCTTTTTAATATTATTTATGTGTTCCGCTATTCTTACTTTTAATGGTCTTTTAGTTCTACCTATGTATTGTTTGCCACAGGTACATTCAATAACATATATAACATTTGAACTATTGCATGTCAAAAGTTTTTTAATTTCAACGGAGAAAGTATTTTGAGTTGAATTCACTCGTGTGGTTTTCCTAGCAAAAGATGTAATTTTGCAATTCGCACAGCATCCACATCTGTGGAATCCGCTTCTTTTGAGCCAGTTGTTAATGGATCCATTAGCCCCTATTTTCTGTTTAATAGATGGCGCTATTTTTAGACCCAGATTGGGTGCTTTAGTATATACTATCTCTGGTATTAGCGGAACTAAGGGGCCTATGATTTTGTCCTTCTGGACCAGATGCCAGTGGTTTTTAATGATCCACTCGATTTTTTTATGTTGTATATTATAGGGTAATATTATACGGAACTTTTCTTCACTGGTTTTTATCTCATTATTACTCTGATTGGTCACAAAAAACTGCTTTCTGTCCATTTCCCTGACTTTTTGTAGAGCTTTCTCCACCACTACATCTGGATAATTTTTAGCCAGGAATTGTTTAGCCATCTATTAAACAGAAAATAGGGGCTAATGGATCCATTAACAACTGGCTCAAAAGAAGCGGATTCCACAGATGTGGATGCTGTGCGAATTGCAAAATTACATCTTTTGCTAGCAAAATCACACGAGTGAATTCAACTCAAAATACTTTCTCCGTTGAAATTAAAAAACTTTTGACATGCAATAGTTCAAATGTTATATATGTTATTGAATGTACCTGTGGCAAACAATACATAGGTAGAACTAAAAGACCATTAAAAGTAAGAATAGCGGAACACATAAATAATATTCAGTCTGGCTGATTATCAGCACTGTGACCTCTCCTGGTCGGTGGGCTTCCAGCCCAGATACATCATGAGTGGCCACCGATTCATGATACTGGAGAATATACCCTTCTGGCCACTACTATATACTGGAGTAATGAAGCTTACGGAGCAGGGATTGCATCCCAGATTTTATAATAAGGGTACTATCTATTTAGTCTCTATTATGTATCTCTCAAATTTATTCATATGGATATCCTATATATGTTTTAAATAATATTTAATATTTTATATTTTTATAAAAATAAATGTATTTTTTTTTTTATATGCTATGTATTCATATTTGACTCTTCTGTATGAAATATGGAGTGATGTATATTATGATTACCCACATATACTATATGGGCGAGTTCTGCCAGTGACTTTATGCCCCCCTGGCCACCTTAGGTGATACAAGAGAACCTGGCCATGTGATCATTCTATACAAGACTACTTTATTAATAATAACAAATATATATATGCCACTGGGATGCAAGACTTTCTAATATGTATGTGTATTTGAAAGAAGAATCTGATAAACGTGAGAACGTAAATAGCCATTATAAGAAACTTATCAAAAAACATTGGGGATAAGTTAAAACAAATGTGGAGTAAAAAAACGCAAAAAACGCATGAACCTATAAAAAACCGCAGAGGAAACGCAATAAAAACGCAATATGATAAAAAGTGTCCCAGATCCACAGGATCCACTCCAGGGTTAACAAAGAGCCCATTTGAGAGCCAGAGGGATAAAAGCCGGACAGCTAGGCAGTCCTTACTAAAGCCACTGAGGAAGAAGGTAGCCTAACCTTCGAAACGCGTCTGGCGTGGAAAGATAGAAGTATTGGACCCTGGCAACGAACCGGCAAAACTAGAGAAAGCGCTTTCTCTGAACAAACAAGCTCCAGATCTATTGGCCATAGTCTGGTAAACTTGCGGACAACATAACACAGCCGGTGCCATTAAATTAGCTGCTCGGGCGATGAGAGAAACGCCCATTGCAAATGGAAGTGCAGACTGTGAATTAACTACGGCGCAAACAGAGAGAGACCTATGACCTGCTACCGGACCTCTACAAAGCGGACTACATAGAACCGGGATATAACAGTAAGATAGTCTCGTAATCTGCGCCTATAAGGTAAGCGTGCCTTGCACTCACACTACAGACTGGACACTACCAAGCGTGAGTACTATTGCACCGCATGATACCATAGAGAGTAACGAATATCACCGAAGATTTGGCACTGCAGCCCTCTGTTAATTGATTGAGATCAGCCCATAGTGGTAAATTGGAACTATTGCAATCGCAACATTTGAATATAAAGTTACATCCATATCCACATGTAAGCGGCTACAGATTCAATAATATTCTGCCGCCAATACCGCTGAACCTCTGCTGGTTGTGGGCAATATAAGAAATTCTGCAGTAAATGAACACTTTTTTATTATTCTAAACACAGCAACACAACGTAATTTGATTTATTCTATAGGATTTTCATCTATGTTGAATAGTTATCTACACATGGATTTGGATCACAAGTGACTGTTTTCTTTGGATTTTTCCTGGATTTCTTTTTCACCTTTATTATATCGATATCTGATATTATTTAGAACTGTTTTTTCAAAAGCACATTGGATTTTTGTGTTTTTTCACATATTTTCACATCCTGTACAGGTATTATATGTATTGATTATATTTGCCCAGCTAACATTCTATTCCAGCAGGAGCTTTCATGCATCACAGATTGGATGGACCTGACCAGGTTCATCATTAGTGGCTCCATTCAACCTACAATAGCCTATTGTTTATCCCTAGTGGCTACTATCAGTTTTATTTAATTATTGTATATTTTATTGTGTAGTGACAGGCCTGTATTTTATAGTGAAGATATTTATCGATTGTCCCCACATATATCCCTGAGTGGAAACAGTCTAATATATCTACACCAATTTTATGTATGTACTATTAACATTGAGAATATATTAAATTTAATCTGTTGGTTCCGGATATTAGAGTGCCCATCTCCTTTTTTGATTTATCATTTAAAATGGAGTGTGGCAAAATGGAAGACTGTTCTGTGGTCAGACGAGTCACGATTCGAAGTTCTTTTTGGAAATCTGGGACGCCATGTCATCCGGACCAAAGAGGACAAGGACAACCCAAGTTGTTATCAACGCTCAGTTCAGAAGCCTGCATCTCTGATGGTATGGGGTTGCATGAGTGCTTGTGGCATGGGCAGCTTGCATGTCTGGAAAGGCACCATCAATGCAGAAAAATATATTCAGGTTCTAGAACAACATATGCTCCCATCCAGACGTCATCTCTTTCAGGGAAGACCCTGCATTTTTCAACAAGATAATGCCAGATAACATTCTGCATCAATCACAACATCATGGCTGCGTAGGAGAAGGATCCGGGTACTGAAATGGCCAGTCTGCAGTCCAGATCTTTCACCTATAGAGATCATTTGGCGCATCATAAAGAGGAAGGTGCAACAAAGAAGGCCCAAGACGATTGAACAGTTAGAGGCCTGTATTAGACAAGAATGGGAGAGCATTCCTATTTCTAAACTTGAGAAACTGGTCTCCTCGGTCCCCAGACGTCTGTTGAGTGTTGTAAGAAGAAGGGGAGATGCCACACAGTGGTGAAAATGGCCTTGTCCCAACTTCTTTGGGATTTGTTGACACCATGAAATTCTGATTCAACATATTTTTCCCTTAAAATGGTACATTTTCTCAGTTTAAACTTTTGTTCCGTGATTTATGTTCTATTCTGAATAAAATATTAGAAGTTGGCACCTCCACATCATTGCATTCAGTTTTTATTCACGATTTGTATAGTGTCCCAACTTTTTTGGAATCCGGTTTGTAATATAAAGATATTAGCCCTACCCCCAAATTATAATACAATTAGGTGATCATTTATTATATAGAAATATGTCTATGTTAGGCGTATTACTGACACAGATTGTGGCGCAAAGGCCCTTAGCACCGCAATCTGCATATTTTTCCCGCTCATGCCAGGTCTAAAAAAGGATGGCGTGGGCAGGGAAAGGGATACAGTTATGGCCATCCAGATATTGGATACCACCGCCATACATTGACCGGATAACACCTCTGCACAGTCACCGTATAACAACGCCATACCGTGACCGTCTAAAAGAGTATAAGAGGGCACAGTACAGGGAATGACTAGGGGCACTGCACAGGGTGTGGTAAGAGGGCACAATGCAGGGTATAAGGGGGCACAGTATGGGGTGAGTGGCACAGTACGGGGTGGGGGGCACAGTCACATACTTTGCTGAAAAAATCCAGAAACTTAGGGACAATATCCCAACGGTTCATAGGACGAACGAGACACTTTCTTCTTCACTCTCAACCTTACCCTATTCCCTCACACAATTTCAGCCCATCTCTGAGGAGAGAACGAATGAAATCATTGGAGCTCTTAGATCCTCCTCCTCGCCTCTAGACCCATGCCCGGTGGCCGTGGTGAAGTCCGCCACGGTTGCAATGGCACCATACATTTGAGACATTATAAATAGTTCCTTTTCCAGCGGTCAGGTGCCGGCTATTCTGAAGCAGGCAGTGGTAACACCCCTGACTAAGAAACCGGCGCTACCTGTGACCGATCTGAGTAACCTTAGATCGATTTTGGGACTGCCGTTCGCTGCAAAGATAGGCGAGAGGGAGGTTGTTGCACAACTACAGGGATATCTGGAGGCCAATCACATTCTTGACGACTTCCAGTCGGGATTCCAACCCAGAAGGGGTACTGAGACCGCTCTGGTCCATGTCCAGGATGATCTACTGATGGCATTAGACCAGAACGACTGTATGGTCCTAGTCCTTCTGTACCTTTCATCCGCTTTTGACACTATTGACCATCAAGTGTTACTGAACCGGTTGAAAGTGGTAGCCGGATTAGATGTAAAGACCTTGGCATGTATGGTCTCATTTCTGCAGGACAGGGTACAATAAGTGAAGCTGGGGGTATTTCACTCAGCCGATCTCCCACTGTCCTGTGGAGTACCACAAGGCTCGGCACTATCTCCAGTCTTGTTCAACATCTATCTGAGACCGTTGGCCGACATTATCAGGAGCCACAATTTTCAGCCTCATGTTTATGCGGATGATACACAACTGTACTTTAGGCTTGCCAAAGGAACAGTTGATCAAGTCGATCTGGCCGGATGTCTCTTGGAGATCGATCACTGGATGAGCGCTAATCATCTAAAGCTTAATGGCACCAAAACTGAATGTATTATATTCAGTGACCAGAAAATTACACCCTCAGCACCCCAATGGCCATTGTCTTTTGGAACTGTCCCTGAGACAGCCATCCAGGTCAGGGACTTGGGAGTGGTCTTGGACTCCAGATTAACCCTGGATCCTCAGATAAATCAGGTGGTTAGTACCTGCCATTACCAGCTGAAACTTCTGAGGAGGATCTTAAAATATATCGAATCCCCTCTCAGGAAAGCCTTGGTCGGAGCAACGATCAGCAGTCGGTTGGACTATTGTAATGCCTTGTACATGGGACTCCCTAAGAAGAACTTGCATAGACTTCAACTTGTGCAGAATGCTGCAGCAAGGCTACTAACGGGTGTTACCCGCCGAGAGCATATCACTCCCTTTCCTATTAATGCCTTGCACTGGCTCCCCGTCCAACAACGGGTAATGTTCAAGATTGAATGCTTCATGCATAGGATATTCCATGGTGTGGGGCCCTTGTACCTGGGACGTAAATTCACCAGGTACGCCCTGTTGAGGACATTGAGGTCTAGTAACTCTGTGAATTTTAACATCCCGCAAGGTAGCAAGATCAGACGTGGAGGTAGATCCTTTTCGGCTAAAGGGGATAGATTTTGGAACCACCTACCTCTGGCCCTGAAAATTATTCCCAGTCTTCTCTCATTCAGACGTGCACTGAAAACCTTACTTTTCAAACAAGCGTTTGATCTTCCTATATAACACTTATTTTTGGTTCATATAATTTTGGGGGTTTTCCTAAATCTTAGTCTATAAATTCACGGTTGGTAATGTCCCTTCTCTTTTAAAGATACCTTTTCCTCACGTTTATTAATTTGTTCTCTTCACATTCTCTATATCTCGTCTGAACCCTTTGAACCTTGAGATCCCCCTACCTTCCCTCCCTTTTTCTTGATTCTCCATTTGATAAGTGCTAGGAAATTGGTCTCTGGAATAGGTGCCTTATTCTCTAGGCCTTTGCGGCCCATGGCAAAGTGTCATGCCTTCTTCTTTTTCCTCCCTTGTTGAATCAGCCAGCTAAGCGCATCGAGGCCCTAAGGGTAAGACTGCGTGTACATAAGACTATACATCATCATCATCATCACATGACCCTGTGACATTAGAAGGTCCTTATGGTGAATGCAGTTCATACGCCACCATAATGAGAGGCAGAGGAGTGAGACAAGGGTGTGATTATGTGGCTAGAGATAAAAAATGTAACTGTCGGCCAGTACAGGCCCCAAAAATTAGTCAATAGGCATTCACCTGACAGCAGAGAACTTTGGATTCTGTAGCTGGAGGTGCATTAGGCGGTCACAGGATAAATATGTAACTGTCGGCAAGTACAGGCCCCAAAAATTAGCCAATAGGCATTCACCTGACAGCAAAGAACTTTGGATTCTGTGGCTGGAGGTACATTAGGCGTTCACATGATAAATATGTAACTGTCGGCCAGTACAGGCCCCAAAAATTAGGCAATAGGCATTCATCTGACATCAAAGAACTTTGGATTCTGTGGCTGGAGGTACATTAGGCGTTCACATGATAAATATGTAACTGTCGGCCAGTACAGGCCCCAAAAATTAGGCAATAGGCATTCATCTGACATCAAAGAACTTTATATTCTGTGGCTGGAGGTACATTAGGCGGTCACAGGATAAATATGTAACTGTCGGCCAGTACAGGCACCAAAAATTAGGCAATAGGCATTTACCTGACAGCAAAGAACTTTGGATTCTGTGGCTGGAGAAACATTATGCCGCTGTATTTACCTAAGACAGGGACCTTGATTTGTTCTGGCTGGTTCGTACAGGTAGTTGTTAACTGCACGTTTCTGCTGCAGCAGCCTATCAAGCATATACAAGGTGGAGTTCCATCGCATCGGGCAGTCACTAATCAGACGTCTGACGGGCAGGTGGTGTCGCCAATGAATGTCAGCAAGGCAAGCCATGGCCGTGTAAGATCTTCTAAAATGTCCGCAAGACGTCCTGGACCCCGGGGTATTTGGCAACGAATCGCTGCACAGCTAAGTTCAGGACGTGTGCCATGCACGGCACGTGTGTCATTTTGCCCTGTTTCAGAGCGCTAAACAGATTGGCACTGTTGTCGCACACCACTTTACCAACTATCAAATTGAGCGCTGTTAGCCACTAATCGGCCTGTGGCCGCAAAGCTGAAAGGAGTGCAGACCCGGTGTGGCTCTTGGCTTCCAGGTACAACAGACGCAGCACAGCATGGCAACGTCTCACCTGGCAAGTCGAATAGGTTCTGGGGAGCTTGGGTGGCACAGCGTTAGAGATGGTAGCAGCGAAAAAGGAGGAGTCAACCGAGGAGGAGAGGGAGGATGGAGGAGGAGGAGGAGGAGAAGAGGCAGGCCTGCATGCAATCCGTGGCGGTAACACCAAATCTACTCAGGAGCCATGGGTTGCATGCTTTACGGTCGTCAGAAGGATCACCCAGTGGGCAGTAAAAGTTATGTACCTTCCCTGCCCGTGTTTGCTAGACCACGTGTCTGTGGTCAGATGTATCTTGGCACCTACACTGTGTGCCAGAGATACATTCACTTGCCGCTGAACGTGGCCATATAGCTCTGGGATGCCCTTCTGGGAGAAATATTTCCTTCCGGGGACCTTCCATTGAACATTTAGTGCAAGGAAGCATACCAGATGAACGCGATCAAGGCACGGTGGAAAGTGGAGTGGAGGACAACTGGGGGGAGAGAGGAGAAGGAACAGTAGAAGAGGCAGGATGTGGAGCACCGGGAGTGTGGCTTTGTGGGTTCTGATGGTGTTGCTTCCACTGGGCTCAGTGATGGGAGGCCAGGTGCCTTCTTAAGGCGGTCGTCTCTAGGTGAGTGTTGGGCTTACCGCAACTTATGCGTTGACAGCACAGGCTGCAGATGGCAACACTATTGTCAGCAGCGGACATGTTAAAAAAAAAGCCCACACTGCGGAGCCATGTGCCAACATCCTGGAAGTGCCAGATGTGACCGTGCATGGGGATGGCTCGTTCCAGATACATCACCAGTCTGCTTTTTGCCTCCTGTGCAACGTAAGTTCTGCCTGTTTCTACTCTTTCTCCTCCCTATCTGCTGCTCCGTCTCTCTCTGAACTCCTCTCCTCTTTCTCTCTTGTGGGCACCCACGCGACGTCCATCGACACGTCATTATCGTCACTTTCACCACCACTGACATTAGAGATCTCGGAGTAGGCAGCAACAGCGGGGACCACTCTCCTTGGGCTGATATGGGTACTGTCGTTAGACTGCTGGGTGGCTACCGCTGATACCTCCTCTTCCTGATCCAATGCCAAGAATGGCTGCACATCGGTAAGGTCTTGTAATGGATGGGAAAATAATTCCTGTGACTCGAGTGGAGGGGATATGGTGGTGGTGGTAGTTTCTTTGGGGGTGCACACAGCAGAGATTGAAGAGGGTGCAGATAGAGAGGATGAGGAGGGTGCAGAAGCGGAAAGCTGAGTGAGCCACTCAACGAACTCTGGTGCGTCCTTTGACGTAATCACACACACCTTCTGCAACTTCCCACTTAGGCTCCGGCTTGGTACACCTGCCCGACCCCTACCACCCCTGCAGAATGGCCTGCCTCTTCCTCTTCCTGCCATTTTCAAAATGACCCTGTGATAAAAGTCCCTATAGAAGAGCAGTATTTGTGGAAGAAGATATGTCACTCCCCTTCTTCAATCAATTTTTTTTGGGGGCAACTGGTAAATCACACCAGTAGAAATTATTTGTTCCAATAATGTTTGTCCCTCTGTGTGGCTGCAGTATCGCAGCAGAACCGCACACAACTGCTGCACAATACAAATGCACTATAATATACTTTCTATGTTAGACAGTATATTATAAGTATAATACACCCCTCAGTAAGTCACACCTATCCATAGCACACCTATACCAGTCCGTAGACAAATGCTGCACTACCTAAATGCACTATATAGAAAGTATATTATTGGAATATAACACTCCTGCTTCAATCATTTTTTTTTGGGGGGGGGCAACTGGTAAATCCCACCAGTAGAAATGATTTGTTCCAATAGCGTTTGTCCCTCTGTGTGGCTGCAGTATCGCAGCAGAACCGCACACAACTGCTGCACAATACAATTGCACTATAATATACTTTCTATGTTAGACAGTATATTATAAGTATATTACACCCCTCAGTTAGTCACACCTATCCATAGCACACCTATACCAGTCCTTAAAATGACTTTTGTGGCCCTATTAGCTAGCGTTTGGTATCCCTAGCAGTCTGTCCCTACTGCACACAGCAACCTCTTCCTACACTGGCAGAAGACTGAATGTAAAATGGTGGCCAGATCAGGTTTATTTATAAGGTAGGAGGTATGTCCGTGTGCTGAAATGTCTCAATTGGCTTTCCTGTACCAACTGATGGATGTGTCATGGGTCAAAGTTCTTCACAATGTAAAAGAATACGGTGGGCACGAATATCGCCATATGTTCGCAGAACAGCGAACGAGCAAAGTTTGCCGTAAAACAACCGCCGGGCGGACCGCAAGGCCATCTCTACTGGCCGAAAGTAAAATTGGTATCCAGTGACCGCCTAATGTACCTCGAGCCACATCATCACAAGTTTTTTTCTGTCAGGTGAATGCCTAATTTTTGGGGGCTAAATAAAAATTTTCTAGGCTCCCGCACGGTACATTTTTGAGAGTTTCCCTTTAAGATGCATAAAAATGGCCCCTGATTAAAATGCATATTTTTTGTGGGAATTTTTGCCAATGATCCCCCTGTGGTATATCACTGTCTGTGTTGTGGGACTATTTGAGCACTTCTAGTAAGTATTTGGTGGCTGAAAATATGACCTGAAGGTTTTTCAGGTTCGCATGCCATTAAAGTTAATGGGGCCCACCGTGAACGAGCGGTTCGCGAACATTAGATTGCAAACTTGCATTCGCAAAATGTCCCGGCCACTGTTTGTCCATCACTAATTCCTACGTCTTATTTGCCCTTTTGTGGTGTAGATATGTTCTAAAGCATTTTTTGGCTTGTGGGAAAAAAGGGCTTATTAGCCATTGTGTGGTGAAGTGCGAAAATTATAGCCCTTTTTGGCGTGTATTAGTGCCACAAAGAGAAAATTAATTTGCCATTCAGCGGTGCAGTTATATGTTCTAAAGCCCTTTTTGCCGTGTATTAGTGGCAAAATAAAAATATATTTGCCGTTCAGCGGTGTAGTTATATATTCTAAAGCCTTTTGTGCAGTGTATAGGTGGAAAAAAGAAACATATATTTGCCATTCAGCGGTGCAGTTTGTTAAGTATCGTCCAGCATTTCTTAATTTTGCAAGAAATGTTTAAGAAGGAGCCCAACAGAATATGGAGAGTTTTTGATGAAAGATAAAAATGAAAAAGATTTAATTTCTATAAAAAATAAATAGATTACAAAGTTTAGGAAGAGAAAGATAGATTAAGCATAACAAAATAATCTCAAAATGAAACAAACAAGCAATTACACAAGTTAAAATGAGTGAAAAAGTAATTCCCCAAAGAAAAGTCTATGTGTGAATGTGTGTGTTGAGAGCAACAGGTGTCTGTCAAAAAATGCTCTCCCAATGTCATGAGACGAAGCCTTTTTAAAGTCTGAATCTCCATAGAGTTACATTGTATCCTATGGTATATTTAACATCCTAACATACCTATATGGTTATCATGATTTTCTTAATGATCCTTATACAGTATGTTAATCTAATAATGATATGCTGAGGTAGGAGGGTTCGTAACCTTTCAAATTCTATTGCCGTCTCAAGGTCTGTCAAAAATTGACACTGAACACAAGTGCTGGCCTCACATGGTCCTTAAAATAAACCTAGCTTGCTTAAAAGTGTTAGTATGGTATTTTACATTTCCCCCTGATTATGATTTGAAATATAAATTTTCAATCATAACCATCTAATTTAACACAATTACTCACCACTCGTATCACAGTCATATCACATTCATTCATTGACCATGTTATAGTACTTGGTTGTTTGATCAATTTTTGATTCAGCATTCAACATAGAATTGGAATACTGAGGGGGGGCGTGGCTTGGCTGCAGACTGTGATGGCCGCGTGAAGCAAGAGCTCCTCTGCACCATTGCTCCAAAAGCAACGAAAAACCAACTAATTCTCAAGATGGACAACTTATTCGGTCCAAGAAGATAGATAGAAAAATGCAATACCTGCCTCTTAACACTCCAGTGAAAAAAGGAAAATCGACAGGCACTTTTCAGAAGCAATTGGATTGCGAATTCGATCCACAAAGAGACTTGCCAGAAAAGTATAGCAAAAGGGCGGATGAAGGCCCCAAAGCGCTGAATGATAAATCACAACCCCAAACTTCGACTGCACTCGATGATACTGAGTCCGAATAACAAGGGGACATCCAGAATTTTGATGACCAGGAGGATGACACGCCGACAGCGAGTCCTCTGAAACAAAAGAGCAAGCATGCACACGATCCGATTCCAGACACAGTGAGTACGGAACATTCGAATACTAATGTACTTGATAATTTTGCCGAATTTCAGGCAAGAGACAAAGAATTGTCTGCGGATCTAATTAAAGATATGCTACTAGCATTGCGGAGCTCGATTAATACAGACTTTAAACAGACTATATTGCCTTTCCAAAAAGCTGTTGAGGAGTTGGGAGACAGGGTGTCGAATATTGAAAATAAAATGGCCGACTTTGCAGAGTCGCAGAACGAAGTGATTGATCGACATAATGACATGGAAGATCAAATCGAAAGTATGCAGGCCAAATTATCGATCTCGAGGATAGAAGCAGGAGGAACAATATTAAATTCAGAGGCATACCTGAGACTATCAATAACAATGCCTTAATCCCATACATTACTGACCTAATTAAATCTCTAGTTCCGCAAGCCAGAGACTTTGAACTCAGCATTGAAAGAGCCCACAGAGTGGCAAAACCCTCTTATCTACCAAAAGATATCCCCAGAGATGTCCTAGCAAGATTTACATTTTTTCACATAAAGGAACAAATGCTCAGAGAAATGAGGAAAGATCCTATTTTACCAGACCAATTTGCTGGACTGAAATTATTGACTGATCTATCAGCTGCTACTATTAAAGCCAGAAAAGAATTCTCGATTATTACAAAAACTTTGAGTGCCAACAACATAAACTACAGATGGGGCTTCCCAGTAAAAGTTCTAGCAACTAAAGACGGGACATTACATGTTCTCAAGACACCGGAAGCTGCCTTGGAAATACTCAAAGAATGGAATTTACAGATTGAGAGACCACAATCCTATCAAAATAGACCCACTAGAGGATCACAGGAGAGACGCTACCCAGAAAGACCTCACCAATATAATGAACAGATGAAGAACCCTACACCCAGAGGTAAAACTTGAACTATCCACAAGGAGCTCTGGAATGTGTGGAGGAGGCAGACTTCACGTTTGCCAGATTTACCCACCCCACCACCTCATTGAGGACACCCGTTCATCAGCCTTTTCTTGCCTTGTTTTATACTGGGCTTTTTATTTCATTGTTTATGCTTACTGTTACTGTTTTATTAACTAATTGTTAATTAATTTTTCTTTTTGCAGGACCCCCTCAATACTCAATGATGCTTGAACTCACTTGTTCCTATAAGTCCATCCATATAGATGAAAAGAATGCTGTATTTCACATTATACGAATTGTGTGGTGATCTGAAGGTTAAAGGTACACAGCTATATCTGATTATAATAAAATGGCTATAAAAGTAACATCAATCAATGTTAGGGGCATAAATTCCCCGTTTAAGAGAAATCAACTATGGAAAGAGGCTTTAAATCAAAAATGTGACATCCTGTTTGCCCAAGAAACACATATCTCCAAAGATAAAACCCCTATAATTCAACATAGAAAATTCCCAAAAATAATCTATTCTACCTATACAAAAAAGAAAAGAGGAGTATTAGTAGCTTTCAGGGACTCTGTCTCAATTGATATCCAAGACCAATACATTGATCCTGGAGGAAGAGTTATTGTTATTGTGGCCTTAGTTGAGAATAAACTTCTCACTCTGGCTAATATATATGCCCCCAACACTGGCCAGACTAAATTTCTGAGGAAAGTAATTAAAAAAATAAATTCTATGAAAAAAGGTCATCTAATACTTGGTGGAGATTTTAATGCAGTTCTTAATTCCACTTTAGACACTACACATAGTGGAAGATATAGAGACTCTGCTTTTCAAAAATTGGTAGAGCAAAGCAACTTATTTGATATATGGAGACTGCAACATGTTAGTGAAAAAGACTATACGCACTTTTCACATAAGTGCAATTCCTATTCAAGGATAGACTTTGGACTGATCATGCACCAATTAACCTCACTATATCAATATCACAATCCCAGATTAATGACTACATATGGAGAGTCAACCCATACATTCTAACCAACAATAAATTAGCAGAATCAATTGAGAAAGATTTGAAAGACTATTTTGACATAAATGATACCCCAGATATGGATCCTTTTATTATATGGAATGCCCACAAAGCTAAAATAAGAGGCTCATTCATGTCATTAGGCTCATATGTTAAAAAACAGTGAGAAAAAGACATGAATGAAACTCTTAAAATAATCAAACAGCTAGAATCCCAAAATAAATCTAATCCATTTTACCATACAACAGCGGAATTACAAAAAATGAGATTTAAATTGTATAACCTACTTTTATACAAATATGAAAAATCCCTGAGACACTCCAAGATTAATTATTACTCTCATGACAATAAATCAGGAGCATTATTGGCCAGAAGATTGAAGGCAAAAATACACAAAACAAAAAACAGGAAAATTATCCATCCTACCACAAAACAGGTCAAACTCGCTCCGAGAGATATTGCCAATGCATTCAAAGATTACTATGAAAGATTATATAATCTGGCCTCTGATCTATCTTCACCCCCAAAAGAACTAGAAATTAGAGTTGAGCGAACACCTGGATGTTCGGGTTCGAGAAGTTCGGCCGAACTTCGTCCCGAACCCGAACCCCATTGAAGTCAATGGGGACCCGAACTTTTCGGCACTAAAAAGGCTGTAAAACAGCCCAGGAAAGAGCTAGAGGGCTGCAAAAGGCAGCAACATGTAGGTAAATCCCCTGCAAACAAATGTGGATAGGGAAATGAATTAAAATAAAATAAAAATGACCCAATATCAATTGGACAGAGGTCCCATAGCAGAGAATCTGGTTTCACGTCAGCAGAGAATCAGTCTCTTCATGCCATAGCAAAGAATCTGGCTTCATGTCAGCACAGAATCAGTCTCTTCATGCCATAGCAGAGAATCTGGCTTCATGTCAGCACAGAATCTGTCTTCATGTCATAGCAGAGAATCAGGCTTCACGTCACCCACCACTGGAACAGGCCACTGTCACACATTTAGGCCCCGGCACCCAGACAGATGAGAGCGGTCCCCTAACAGAGAATCTGGCCTTATGTCAGCGCAGAATCTGTCTTCATGTCATAGCAGAGAATCAAGCTTCACGTCACCCACCACTGGAACAGGCCACTGTCACACATTTAGGCCCAGGCACCCAGTCAGAGGAGAGAGGTCCCGTAACAAAGAATCTGGCTTGATGTCAGCACAGAATCTGTCTTCATGTCATAGCAGAGAATCAGGCTTCACGTCACCCACCACTGGAACAGGCCACTGTCACACATTTAGGCCCCGGAACCCAGACAGAGGAGAGAGGTCCTGTAACAGAGAATCTGGCCTTATGTCAGCACAGATTCTGTCTTCATGTCATAGCAGAGAATCAGGCTTCACGTCACCCACCACTGGAACAGGCCACTGTCACACATTTAGGCCCAGGCACCCAGGCAGAGGAGAGAGGTCCCGTAACAGCAAATCTGGCCTTATGTCAGCGCAGAATCAGTCTTCATGTCATAGCAGAGAATCAGGCTTCACGTCACCCACCACTGGAACAGGCCACTGTCACACATTTAGGCCAGGCACCCAGTCAGAGGAGAGAGGTCCCGTAACAGAGAATCTGGCCTTATGTCAGCACAGAATCTGTCTTCATGTCATAGCAGAGAATCAGGCTTCACGTCACCCACCACTGGAACAAGCCACTGTCACATATTTAGGCCCAGGCACCCAGGCAGAGGAGAGAGGTCCCGTAACAGCAAATCTGGCCTTATGTCAGCACAGAATCTGTCTTCATGTCATAGCAGAGAATCAGGCTTCACGTCACCCACCACTGGAACAGGCCACTGTCACATATTTAGGCCCAGGCACCCAGGCAGAGGAGAGAGGTCCCGTAACAGAGAATCTGGCCTTATGTCAGCGCAGAATCTGTATTCATGTCATAGCAGAGAATCAGGCTTCACGTCACCCACCACTGGAACAGGCCACTGTCACACATTTAGGCCCCGGCACCCAGACAGAGGAGAGCGATCCCGTAACAGAGAATCTGGCCTTATGTCAGCGCAGAATCTGTATTCATGTCATAGCAGAGAATCAGGCTTCACGTCACCCACCACTGGAACAGGCCACTGTCACACATTTAGGCCCAGGCACCCAGGCAGAGGAGAGAGGTCCCGTAACAGAGAATCTGGCCTTATGTCAGCGCAGAATCTGTCTTCATGTCATAGCAGAGAATCAGGCTTCAAGTCACCCACCACTGGAACAGGCCACTGTCACACATTTAGGCCCCGGCACCCTGACAGAGGAGAGAGGTCCTGTAACAGAGAATCTGGCCTTATGTCAGCATAGAATCTGTATTCATGTCATAGCAGAGAATCAAGCTTCACGTCACCCACCACTGGAACAGGCCACTGTCACACATTTAGGCCCCGGCACCCAGACAGAGGAGAGCGGTCCCGTAACAGAGAATCTGGCCTTATGTCAGCGCAGAATCTGTATTCATGTCATAGCAGAGAATCAGGCTTCACGTCACCCACCACTGGAACAGGCCACTGTCACACATTTAGGCCCAGGCACCCAGGCAGAGGAGAGAGGTCCCATAACAGAGAATATGGCCTTATGTCAGCGCAGAATCTGTCTTCATCTCATAGCAGAGAATCAGGCTTCACGTCACCCACCACTGGAACAGGCCACTGTCACACATTTAGGCCCCGGCACCCAGACAGAGGAGAGAGGTCCTGTAACAGAGAATCTGGCCTTATGTCAGCATAGAATCTGTATTCATGTCATAGCAGAGAATCAAGCTTCACGTCACCCACCACTGGAACAGGCCACTGTCACACATTTAGGCCCAGGCACCCAGGCAGAGGAGAGAGGTCCCGTAACAGAGAATCTGGCCTTATGTCAGCGCAGAATCAGTCTTCATGTCATAGCAGAGAATCAGGCTTCACGTCACCCACCACTGGAACAGGCCACTGTCACACATTTAGGCCCCGGCATCCAGGCAGAGGAGAGAGGTCCCGTAACAGAGAATCTGGCCTTATGTCAGCGCAGAATCTGTATTCATGTCATAGCAGAGAATCAGGCTTCACGTCACCCACCACTGGAACAGGCCACTGTCACACATTTAGGCCCAGGCACCCAGGCAGAGGAGAGAGGTCCCGTAACAGAGAATCTGGCCTTATGTCAGCGCAGAATCTGTCTTCATGTCATAGTAGAGAATCAGGCTTCACGTCACCCACCACTGGAACAGGCCACTGTCACACATTTAGGCCCCGGCACCCAGGCAGAGGAGAGAGGTCCTGTAACAGAGAATCTGGCCTTATGTCAGCATAGAATCAGTCTTCATGTCATAGCAGAGAATCAGGCTTCACGTCACCCACCACTGGAACAGGCCACTGTCACACATTTAGGCCCAGGCACCCAGGCAGAGGAGAGAGGTCCCGTAACAGAGAATCTGGCCTTATGTAAGCACAGAATCTGTCTTCATGTCATAGCAGAGAATCAGGCTTCACGTCACCCACCACTGGAACAAGCCACTGTCACATATTTAGGCCCCGGCACCCAGACAGAGGAGAGAGGTCCCGTAACAGAGAATCTGGCCTTATGTCAGCACAGAATCTGTCTTCATGTCATAGCAGAGAATCAGGCTTCACGTCACCCACCACTGGAACATGCCACTGTCACATATTTAGGCCCAGGCACCCAGGCAGAGGAGAGAGGTCCCGTAACAGAGAATCTGGCCTTATGTCAGCGCAGAATCAGTCTTCATGTCATAGCAGAGAATCAGGCTTCACGTCACCCACCACTGGAACAGGCCACTGTCACACATTTAGGCCCAGGCACCCAGTCAGAGGAGAGAGGTCCCGTAACAGAGAATCTGGCCTTATGTCAGCACAGAATCTGTCTTCATGTCATAGCAGAGAATCAGGCTTCACGTCACCCACCACTGGAACAAACCACTGTCACATATTTAGGCCCAGGCACCCAGGCAGAGGAGAGAGGTCCCGTAACAGCAAATCTGGCCTTATGTCAGCACAGAATCTGTCTTCATGTCATAGCAGAGAATCAGGCTTCACGTCACCCACCACTGGAACAGGCCACTGTCACATATTTAGGCCCAGGCACCCAGGCAGAGGAGAGAGGTCCCGTAACAGAGAATCTGGCCTTATGTCAGCGCAGAATCTGTCTTCATGTCATAGCAGAGAATCAGGCTTCACGTCACCCACCACTGGAACAGGCCACTGTCACACATTTAGGCCCCGGCACCCAGACAGAGGAGAGCGATCCCGTAACAGAGAATCTGGCCTTATGTCAGCGCAGAATCTGTATTCATGTCATAGCAGAGAATCAGGCTTCACGTCACCCACCACTGGAACAGGCCACTGTCACACATTTAGGCCCAGGCACCCAGGCAGAGGAGAGAGGTCCCGTAACAGAGAATCTGGCCTTATGTCAGCGCAGAATCTGTCTTCATGTCATAGCAGAGAATCAGGCTTCAAGTCACCCACCACTGGAACAGGCCACTGTCACACATTTAGGCCCCGGCACCCAGACAGAGGAGAGAGGTCCTGTAACAGAGAATCTGGCCTTATGTCAGCATAGAATCTGTATTCATGTCATAGCAGAGAATCAAGCTTCACGTCACCCACCACTGGAACAGGCCACTATCACACATTTAGGCCCCGGCACCCAGACAGAGGAGAGCGGTCCCGTAACAGAGAATCTGGCCTTATGTCAGCGCAGAATCTGTATTCATGTCATAGCAGAGAATCAGGCTTCACGTCACCCACCACTGGAACAGGCCACTGTCACACATTTAGGCCCAGGCACCCAGGCAGAGGAGAGAGGTCCCATAACAGAGAATATGGCCTTATGTCAGCACAGAATCTGTCTTCATGTCATAGCAGAGAATCAGGCTTCACGTCACCCACCACTGGAACAGGCCACTGTCACACATTTAGGCCCCGGCACCCAGACAGAGGAGAGAGGTCCTGTAACAGAGAATCTGGCCTTATGTCAGCATAGAATCTGTATTCATGTCATAGCAGAGAATCAAGCTTCACGTCACCCACCACTGGAACAGGCCACTGTCACACATTTAGGCCCAGGCACCCAGGCAGAGGAGAGAGGTCCCGTAACAGAGAATCTGGCCTTATGTCAGCGCAGAATCTGTCTTCATGTCATAGCAGAGAATCAGGCTTCACGTCACCCACCACTGGAACAGGCCACTGTCACACATTTAGGCCCCGGCATCCAGGCAGAGGAGAGAGGTCCCGTAACAGAGAATCTGGCCTTATGTCAGCGCAGAATCTGTATTCATGTCATAGCAGAGAATCAGGCTTCACGTCACCCACCACTGGAACAGGCCACTGTCACACATTTAGGCCCAGGCACCCAGGCAGAGGAGAGAGGTCCCGTAACAGAGAATCTGGCCTTATGTCAGCGCAGAATCTGTCTTCATGTCATAGTAGAGAATCAGGCTTCACGTCACCCACCACTGGAACAGGCCACTGTCACACATTTAGGCCCCGGCACCCAGGCAGAGGAGAGAGGTCCTGTAACAGAGAATCTGGCCTTATGTCAGCATAGAATCTGTCTTCATGTCATAGCAGAGAATCAGGCTTCACGTCACCCACCACTGGAACATGCCACTGTCACATATTTAGGCCCAGGCACCCAGGCAGAGGAGAGAGGTCCCGTAACAGAGAATCTGGCCTTATGTCAGCGCAGAATCAGTCTTCATGTCATAGCAGAGAATCAGGCTTCACGTCACCCACCACTGGAACAGGCCACTGTCACACATTTAGGCCCAGGCACCCAGTCAGAGGAGAGAGGTCCCGTAACAAAGAATCTGGCCTTATGTCAGCACAGAATCTGTCTTCATGTCATAGCAGAGAATCAGGCTTCACGTCACCCACCACTGGAACAAACCACTGTCACATATTTAGGCCCAGGCACCCAGGCAGAGGAGAGAGGTCCCGTAACAGCAAATCTGGCCTTATGTCAGCACAGAATCTGTCTTCATGTCATAGCAGAGAATCAGGCTTCACGTCACCCACCACTGGAACAGGCCACTGTCACATATTTAGGCCCAGGCACCCAGGCAGAGGAGAGAGGTCCCGTAACAGAGAATCTGGCCTTATGTCAGCGCAGAATCTGTATTCATGTCATAGCAGAGAATCAGGCTTCACGTCACCCACCACTGGAACAGGCCACTGTCACACATTTAGGCCCCGGCACCCAGACAGAGGAGAGCGATCCCGTAACAGAGAATCTGGCCTTATGTCAGCGCAGAATCTGTATTCATGTCATAGCAGAGAATCAGGCTTCACGTCACCCACCACTGGAACAGGCCACTGTCACACATTTAGGCCCAGGCACCCAGGCAGAGGAGAGAGGTCCCGTAACAGAGAATCTGGCCTTATGTCAGCGCAGAATCTGTCTTCATGTCATAGCAGAGAATCAGGCTTCAAGTCACCCACCACTGGAACAGGCCACTGTCACACATTTAGGCCCCGGCACCCAGACAGAGGAGAGAGGTCCTGTAACAGAGAATCTGGCCTTATGTCAGCATAGAATCTGTATTCATGTCATAGCAGAGAATCAAGCTTCACGTCACCCACCACTGGAACAGGCCACTGTCACACATTTAGGCCCCGGCACCCAGACAGAGGAGAGCGGTCCCGTAACAGAGAATCTGGCCTTATGTCAGCGCAGAATCTGTATTCATGTCATAGCAGAGAATCAGGCTTCACGTCACCCACCACTGGAACAGGCCACTGTCACACATTTAGGCCCAGGCACCCAGGCAGAGGAGAGAGGTCCCATAACAGAGAATATGGCCTTATGTCAGCACAGAATCTGTCTTCATGTCATAGCAGAGAATCAGGCTTCACGTCACCCACCACTGGAACAGGCCACTGTCACACATTTAGGCCCCGGCACCCAGACAGAGGAGAGAGGTCCTGTAACAGAGAATCTGGCCTTATGTCAGCATAGAATCTGTATTCATGTCATAGCAGAGAATCAAGCTTCACGTCACCCACCACTGGAACAGGCCACTGTCACACATTTAGGCCCAGGCACCCAGGCAGAGGAGAGAGGTCCCGTAACAGAGAATCTGGCCTTATGTCAGCGCAGAATCAGTCTTCATGTCATAGCAGAGAATCAGGCTTCACGTCACCCACCACTGGAACAGGCCACTGTCACACATTTAGGCCCCGGCATCCAGGCAGAGGAGAGAGGTCCCGTAACAGAGAATCTGGCCTTATGTCAGCGCAGAATCTGTATTCATGTCATAGCAGAGAATCAGGCTTCACGTCACCCACCACTGGAACAGGCCACTGTCACACATTTAGGCCCAGGCACCCAGGCAGAGGAGAGAGGTCCCGTAACAGAGAATCTGGCCTTATGTCAGCGCAGAATCTGTCTTCATGTCATAGTAGAGAATCAGGCTTCACGTCACCCACCACTGGAACAGGCCACTGTCACACATTTAGGCCCCGGCACCCAGGCAGAGGAGAGAGGTCCTGTAACAGAGAATCTGGCCTTATGTCAGCATAGAATCAGTCTTCATGTCATAGCAGAGAATCAGGCTTCACGTCACCCACCACTGGAACAGGCCACTGTCACACATTTAGGCCCAGGCACCCAGGCAGAGGAGAGAGGTCCCGTAACAGAGAATCTGGCCTTATGTAAGCACAGAATCTGTCTTCATGTCATAGCAGAGAATCAGGCTTCACGTCACCCACCACTGGAACAAGCCACTGTCACATATTTAGGCCTCGGCACCCAGACAGAGGAGAGAGGTCCCGTAACAGAGAATCTGGCCTTATGTCAGCACAGAATCTGTCTTCATGTCATAGCAGAGAATCAGGCTTCACGTCACCCACCACTGGAACATGCCACTGTCACACATTTAGGCCCCGGCATCCAGGCAGAGGAGAGAGGTCCCGTAACAGAGAATCTGGCCTTATGTCAGCGCAGAATCTGTATTCATGTCATAGCAGAGAATCAGGCTTCACGTCACCCACCACTGGAACAGGTCACTGTCACACATTTAGGCCCAGGTACCAAGGCAGAGGAGAGAGGTCCCGTAACAGAGAATCTGGCCTTATGTCAGCGCAGAATCTGTCTTCATGTCATAGCAGAGAATCAGGCTTCACGTCACCCACCACTGGAACAGGCCACTGTCACACATTTAGGCCCCGGCACCCAGACAGAGGAGAGGTTCATTCAACTTTGGTTGCCTTCAATATAATGGTAAAATGAAATTAAAAATAGTATTGAATGAGGATGTGCCCTGGAGTAGAATAATGCCTGGTTCATTTTTATGAACGTCAGCTTGTCCACATTGGCTTTAGACAGGCGGCTGCGTTTGTCTGTAATGACGCCCCCTGCCGTGCTGAATACACGTTCAGACAAAACGCTGGCCGCCGGGCAGGCCAGCACCTCCAAGGCATAAAAGGCTAGCTCTGGCCACGTGGACAATTTGGAGACCCAGAAGTTGAATGGGGCCGAACCATCAGTCAGTAAGTGGAGGGGTGTGCACAGGTACTGTTCCACCATGTTAGTGAAATGTTGCCTCCTGCTAACACGTTCCGTATCAGGTGGTGGTGCACTTAGCTGTGGCGTGGTGACAAAACTTTTCCACATCTCTGCCATGCTAACCCTGCCCTCAGAGGAGCTGGCCGTGACACAGCTGCGTTGGCGACCTCTTGCTCCTCCTCTGCCTTCGCCTTGGGCTTCCACTTGTTCCCCTGTAACATTTGGGAATGCTCTCAGTAGCGCGTCTACCAATGTGCGTTTGTACTTGCGCATCTTCCTATCACGCTCCAGTGTAGGAAGTAAGGTGGGCACATTGTCTTTGTACCGTGGATCCAGCAAGGTGGCAACCCAGTAGTCCGCACACGTTAAAATGTGGGCAACTCTGCTGTCGTTGCGCAGGCACTGCAGCATGTAGTCGCTTATGTGTGCCAGGCTGCCCAGGGGTAAGGACAAGCTGTCCTCTGTGGGAGGCGTATCGTCATCGTCCTGTGTTTCCCCCCAGCCACGCAGCAGTGATGGGCCCGAGCTGCTTTGGGTGCCACCCCGCTGTGAACATGCTTCATCCTCATCCTCCTCCACCTCCTTCTCATCCTCGTCCTCCTCGTCCTCCTCGTCCTCCAGTAGTGGGCCCTGTCTGGCCACATTTGTACCTGGCCTCTGGTGTTGCAAAAAACCTCCCTCTGAGTCACTTTGAAGAGACTGGCCTGAAAGTGCTAAAAATGACCCCTCTTCCTCCTCTTCCTCCTGGGCCACCTCCTCTTCCATCATCGCCCTAAGTGTTTTCTCAAGGAGACATAGAAGTGGTATTGTAACGCTGATAACGGCCTCATCGCCACTGGCCATGTTGGTGGAGTACTCGAAACAGCGCAACAGGGCACACAGGTCTCGCATGGAGGCCCAGTCATTGGTGGTGAAGTGTGTCTGATCCGCAGTGCGACTGACCCGTGCGTGCTGCAGCTGAAACTCCACTATGGCCTGCTGCTGCTCGCACAGTCTGTCCAGCATATGCAAGGTGGAGTTCCACCTGGTGGGTACGTCGCATATGAGGCGGTGAGCGGGAAGGCCGAAGTTACGCTGTAGCGCAGACAGGCGAGCAGCGGCAGGGTGTGAACGCCGGAAGCGCGAACAGACGGCCCGCACTTTATGCAGCAGCTCTGACATGTCGGGGTAGTTGCGAATGAACTTCTGCACCACCAAATTCAGCACATGCGCCAGGCAAGGGATGTGCGTCAAACCGGCTAGTCCCAGAGCTGCAACGAGATTTCGCCCATTATCGCACACCACCAGGCCGGGC
>NC_053392.1:16299860-16419291 GCF_905171765.1 Bufo bufo | reverse complement strand
TTCTCTGCTATGGGACCTCTCTCCTCTGTCTGGGTGCCGGGGCCTAAAAATATCTGACAATGGCCTGTTCCAGTGGTTGGTGACATGAAGCCTGATTCTCTGCTATGACATGAAGCCTGATTCTCTGCTATGACATGAAGCCTGATTCTCTGCTATGACATGAAGCCTGATTCTCTGCTATGACATGAAGCCTGATTCTCTGCTATGGGACCTCTCTCCTCTGTCTGGGTGCCGGGGCCTAAAAATATCTGACAATGGTCTGTTCCAGTGGTGGGTGACATGAAGCCTGATTCTCTGCTATGACATGAAGCCTGATTCTCTGCTATGACATGAAGCCTGATTCTCTGCTATGACATGAAGCCTGATTCTCTGCTATGGGACCTCTCTCCTCTGTCTGGGTGCCGGGTCTAAATATCTGACAGTGGCCTGTTCCAGTGGTGGGTGACATGAAGCCTGATTCTCTGCTATGGGACCTCTCTCCAATTGATATTGGTTAATTTTTATATATTATATATTTATTTTAATTCATTTCCCTATCCACATTTGTTTGCAGGGGATTTAACTACATTTTGCTGCCTTTTGCAGCACTCTAGCCCTTTCCTGGGCTGTTTTACAGCCTTTTTAGTGCCGAAAAGTTCGGGTCCCCATTGACTTCAATGGGGTTCGGGTTCGGGACGAAGTTCGGGTCGGGTTCGGATCCCGAACCCGAACATTTCCGGGAAGTTCGGCCGAACTTCTCGAACCCGAACATCCAGGTGTTCGCTCAACTCTAATTATAGTATCTTGCAGCAAATTCAGGACAGGAAAGAAGAGATTGGGGACAATGATGACTGCAGACTGTGTTTAAGTTTCTTAGTGGTAATAACATGTACATTTATGAATGTGTGATAAGTAGGAGTGTGCTGATATGAATGAGGACTTGTGACAGTGAAGGACAGAAGGTTGTGGTTTAAGAGTGGGACAGAAGGGTTACTAAAGTCAGAAATGACACAGAGCTAGCAAAATACTAGGTCAAGTGTATTACTGTCCTTATATATCTGAGAGTTAGAAAGTTCTAAAAGGCCAAGAAAAGAGGTTAGAGATAATATCTGGGAAGCAGATGTGCTGCCGATGAGCATGTTAAAGTTGTCTTGTCATAAGACTATGAAACCAATAGATGGCGCTGTTCATCTTGTTGGGGCGCTAGTAAGTGTGGCACCCTGCTCAACAGAGTCCACACACCGTGTAGCATTTAGCCTATAATAGCTTGCGCTAACACTGAGGTGTATATCGGATTTCTGCTATCATTAACACATCTTCTAGCACTTTATCTGCAGTAATATAAGCTTGCTAGGGTGTATCTGAGGACTATTGCCCTTCTTGTAATGACTCATGAACAGCGCCATCTATTGGTTTCATAGTCTTATGACAAGACTATGAATCCAATAGATGGCGCTGTTTATGGGCAGTGTAGTATAGATCGCGAATATTCTAATCGCAAATTTTTATTGCAAATTTTTAATGGAAAAGGCTGAGTGCTACACGGTGTGTAGACTCTGTTGAGCAGGGTGCCCCAAACTCCCATAGCGATGAATGGAGGGCCTCAATCTGGAAATAGGAGTCGCTTCTAGAGGTGGGACCCACACCTGTCATAGATAGTTCATCCTATCGATATGCCCATCAATTTCAGAGATCGGCTAACCCCTTTTATGACCTCCCAAGATCTTTTGACAGCGCAGGTCTTCAGTCTTCAGTGACATCTTTTGGTGTCAATGCAGTAGAGGGGGATTAGGTGCTCCAGGAACGCTCCTGATGTAAGATCCGACTGTTACTAACAGCATTAAAAATAATAAAGAAGGCCTCTTCCCTGAAGGCCTCTGCCCTGAGCAAGAAGGCGTGGCAATAACAAGACTATTCATTCCGTATAAAAGAATAAATCGCTGTACTTAGTAAAGTTGTGGATCATTCCAGAAGCTCACTCATTAACTATATGTTTTCTTTATTGTTTTCCTAGATCCCTACATCTCAGTGTTCAGAGAACTGTTTACCAGGAACCTGGAAAGTCTTGAAGTCCAAAATCTATTCCTGCTGCTATGACTGTGTCCAGTGCTCCTCGGGAGAAATCTCTAACTCCACCGGTATAAAGACATTAGTACTTTCTCATCTGCTTCAAGTTTTATTACCATTAGACAAACTGTATATTTATTATCTTATTACGCGGGTTTTTTGCTAGCTTAAAGTAATTTAGTCTCTGAGAAGACAAATTTTAAAGTCTCCATCCTTATGGTTAGTGATGAGCGGCAGTGGTCATATTCGAATTTGTGATATTTCGCGAATATTCGTCATATATTCGCGAATTCGTATATTCTTTATATACTACATTCTTTTATTTACGTGAAAATCGGCAAGGTATTGATCGCGCAATATGCGAATATTGCGCGCTTAATACAGGCGTGGGTTAAAAACGAATATATAGAACTATAGAATATAGTGCTATATATTTGTTTTTAGAATATTCGTCATTTTTTTCCATCTGAACACGATTCCTCCCTGCTTCTTGCTTGTGGGCCAATGACTCATTGGCCCACAAGCAACTTAAACAGGGAGGAATCATGACTTCAGATGGGGAAAAAAATGACGAATATTCTAAAAAACTAATATATAGCACTATATTCTATAGTTCTATATATTAGTTTTTTAGAATATTCGTCATTTTTTTCCATCTGAAGTGAACACATGATTCCTCCCTGTTTAAGTTGCTTTTGGGCCAATGACTCATTGGCCCACAAGCAAGAAGCAGGGAGGAATCATGTGTTCAAAATATTTGAGAATTCTCGAAGTGCCGATATTCGCGATTAAAATTCGCTATTGGAATATTCGCGCTCAACACTACTTATGGCAACAAAACTAAAAGTTTCAACAGTGTGAAAAAGCCAAAGCAGCTTAGCTTACATTCCCAAACAATTAATCGTACTAAAAAAAATCCTACTCAACCCATCCCATTCCTGTAATGTCTATGCTCACCTTAATGTCACATTTAGAAAGTAAATTTCACTTTCACTATATTGGCTGTGTGGATAGAAACAAGCAAATCAATTGAAAATCTGCTCTAACTAATAAGGTTTTTTTTATAGAAAAAAAATTAAAAATAATATTTTATAAGATTAACAGAAGAATGCATTTATATAGGGATTTGAGATGCTTTTTGTGCCATAGCTAATGAGTGATTGTTCTTATGATTTCCAGACAGTCAAAACTGCATGAAATGTTCAGACCTTGATTGGCCCAATGAGAGGAAGGATCGTTGTGTTCCAAAACTTCAGGATTTTCTTTCCTACACAGATGACACAATCGTCCCGGTTGTTTCTCTGGTTTCTACTCTACTTTCTTTCCTTACATTCATGATTCTTATTACTTTTATTTTGCACCAAGACACGGCCATCGTCAAGGCCAATAACAGAAACCTGAGCTTCCTTCTCCTGGTCTCCATCATGATGAGCTTCCTCTGTGTCTTCTTGTTCCTCGGACATCCAGTTGACCTCACTTGCATGCTACGTCAGGTCTCATTTGGAATCCTCTTCTCAGTAGCTGTTTCTTGTGTCTTGAGCAAAACCATCATGGTTTGCATTGCTTTCAGAGCTATGAAGCCCGGCAGCTCCTGGAAACACTGGATTGGAAGCAAGTGGTCTAATTCTCTGGTGTTGTTCTGCTCGTCCATCCAAGTAATGATCTGTCTGGTTTGGTTGGCTCTAGCACCTCCCTTCCCAGAGCTGGACACTCACTCCAGTCAGGGAAAGATCATTGTGCAGTGTAATGAAGGCTCTGTTATTGGTTTCTACTCGGTCCTGGGTTATATGGGGGTCTTGGCGATTATTAGTTTTATTATGGCTTTTTTAGCTCGGACATTACCGGACAGTTTTAATGAGGCCAAGTACATCACCTTCAGCATGCTGGTGTTCTGCAGTGTCTGGATCGCCATGATCCCAGCTTATCTCAGCACCAAAGGGAAATACATGGTGGCTGTGGAGATATTCGCCATACTGACCTCAAGTGCTGGAGTCTTAGGGTGTATATTCTTCCCAAAATGTTACATTATCCTGTGGAGACCTGAACTCAATACAAGATCACATTTACTGGAGGGAAGAGGCAGATAATGTGATGTCATATGGTAAAACAGGAACAATAATACCACAGTATGAAGAAGAACAGGCTGCCTGTATCCACATCTAGCAGCATATAAGACTTTAGTAGATATAATAGTTTCTTTTATGGCAGCACATTTACATGCATTAAACAGTTCCTGGTGTCCTGTAGGTGACATAGAGAGTATCACAAATATACTTTTTGCTCTGCTCATTTCCATAGCCTTAGTCATATGGAAATTAGTTGGAAAGAACTCAAGGGGAGGTTCCTGGCTGTAATGGTGCCCAAGCCTGCTCATCTGCATTGAGCCTCATCCTTTCCTCTCTCCACCTTCTTCAGGTCTCTACATCAGCTATTCCCTAGAGGAAATTATTTTCCCAAGCTGAAATACCCTCATATAAGAGACCTTCCATAGCATTTAATCTCTTAATGCCGAAATACATACATGTACATCATTATGCTCAAAAGGTTGTTCGGAGCGCCATATGCAGCAGGTGCCAGTTGTATAATACAGCAGACACCCAGCCGCCAGAGGACGGGTAGGCAGCACAAGAGGGTGCTCGCTCTGGTCTTCCGTTCAGAGCCCCTACAGCAAAATGTCAGGGCTCCCATCAGTTACCATGACAGCAAAGGCAGTGCTTAAGAAACCCATAGGTCAGGTAATAGGGATGAGCGAACCCAAACTGCAAAGTTCATGTTCGTACCGAACTTTACAAGCTCGGGTACCCAGACCCGAACCCGGACTTTTTCATTGAAGTCCGGGTTCGATGTTTGGGTGATTTTATTATTGTCAATTATAACATAATTATATCAGAAAATAATAGCATTCTTAAGACAGAATGCAAAAGAATATGGCCATTTAGGAGTTAAAAAAAGACCTTCCAAAGAACCTGCGATGTGCTCGATGACGTCAATGGGGTTCGGGGTCAAGTTTGGGTCCCGCATCTGAACTTTGAGGTGAAGTTTGGCCAAACCTCACGAACCCAAACTACCAAGGGTTCGCCCATCCCTAGAGCATGAAAAAAATCTATAATTGCTTGTCTTTGTTCACCTTGTCCACCCCCCCAAAAAAATGAAATGTGTTCAAAATGAAGTATTAAGTACCCTAAAATCGGAACTGTAGTAAACACTACAATTCTCCCCTCAAAAAAGAAGCCTTCACACAGCTCTGTAGAAGGAAATATGAAAATGCTATGGCTGTCTGAAAAGAGCAATGCCAAGAAAATTATAATTTTTTTTGAATGTTTTTTTATTTTCTATGTAGTAAGGCAAGATAAAAACTTTATACCATATTTTGCCCCCAATAAGACTCACCGGCCCATAACCGCACCTAAGTTTTAGAGGAAGGCAATAAGAAAATTTTTTTTTTTTTCATTAGAGCTCAGGTCAGACCACCAATCCGACCCCCAATGTTAAACAGACCTCAGCTCACAGCCCCAATCAGACCCTAATAAGACCTAAGATCAGACCCCAATGTGAAACACCCCCGATCAGACCTCAGATAAGAGCCTCAAAATAAATAAAACCCCCCCATTCAGACCTCAGATCAGCCGTCATGCCTCTTATCATCAGCCCCCATGCCTCTTATCATCCCCCATGCCTCTCATCAGCCCACATGCCTCTCATCAGCTCCCATGCCTCTCATCAGTCCCCATGCTTCTCACACCCCCGATGCCTTTCATCAGCCCCCATGCATCTCATCAGCCCCCATGCCTCATATCACATAAAATAGCCAGCGATCTTCTTCCTGTCGTCAACTATGCTGCGACCTGACGAGCACACCGTGAGGTCACAGAGCGCCCTCCCCACATTGGGGGAAAAAAAATCTGGTAATGTTTCTAGCCAAGCTGGCCTTCATCATGAAAATGGACTGTTTGGATCTGGCCTCCAAGAAAGAAAATACACAGAGAGATTTTTTGAAGTTTTTGAAAGCTTTATTGCATATCTTCCCTCCCACATACAAAATGATATTAAAGAATGGTTTAAACTTACAACCTTGTTCCAGAAACATATTTTTCTGGGAGATCCTCCAATCTCATGACAATAGTCCCCAGGAAATTCTGCTCTGCTCCATGTGGGACCGTTTAGGTCCTTCATACCAGCTTCAATTTAATGAAAGGACAGTTTTTTTTTCCTTTTATTTCATTTCTTTCCTGCTTTGTTTCTTTTTCTATTTTCTTTTGTTTTTGTTTTCCTTTTGTGTTTATCTTGCCCCCCTCCATTCTCATTAAAGCATTTAACCTTCCTGACACAATTGTAATTTATTAAGAATGGTTGTATTAATATGTTAACCCCTTAGGGACCGGGTTCATTTTCACCTTAAGGACCAGGCCATTTTTTGCAAATCTGACCAGTGTCACTTTATGTGCTGATAACTTTAAAACGCTTTGACTAATCCAGGCCATTCTGAGAATGTTTTTTCGTCACATATTGTACTTCATGACACTGGTAAAATGGAGTTGAAAAATGTAATTTGTATTTATAAAAAAATACCAAATTTGCCCAAAATTTAGAAAAATTAGCAAATTTCCAAGTTTCAATTTCTCTGCTTCTATAATACATAGTAATACCTGCAAAAATAGTTGTTACTTTACATTCCCCATATGTCTACTTCATGTTAGGATCATTTTGGGAATGACAAAGTTTAGAAGGAAATCTTTAAATTTCTCAGAAATTTTCAAAAACCAACTTTTTAAGGACCAGTTCAGGTTTGAAGTAACTTTGTGAGGCTTACATAATAGAAGCCACCAAAAATGACCCCATTCTACAAACAACACGCCTCAAGGTATTCAAAACTGATTTTACAAACTTTGTTAACCCTTTAGGTGTTCCACAAGAATTAATGGAAAATAGATACAATTTCAAAATTTTTCCCCTAATTTCTCCCTTTTTTTTTTACTTTATTTGGGAAAAATTACGTTTTTGTTTATTTTTACTTGAAACTTTTAATTTTTTGGGGGAAAAACTTTATTTTTTCCACTTTATTTTTTGTCCCACTTTGGGACTTCAACTTTTGGGGGTCTAATCCTTTACAATGCATTCCAATACTTCTGTATTGGAATGCATTGGCTGCATGAGTAATGATGTGTGTATTACTCATACAGCTTCCGGCCTGTGAGATCCAGGGGGCTGGATCTCACAGGCTCTTCACCGGAAGGCAGAACCGATGCCTAAGGAAGGCATCGCGCTGCCTTCCATGCCATCGGGTCCCCCCTACAGCCACACGGGGACCCGATGGCACCGCCACCCGCCGCCGCAACATGTAAAAAACGCAAACCGCAGGTCTGAATTGACCTGCAGTTTGCACGATCGCCGACACTCGGGGGTCACAGGATCCCCCGGGCATTGTCCCCGGGTGCCTTCTCAATGATTTGAGCAGGCACCTTGTTCCGATCACCGCCCGCCGGGCGGTGGTGATCGGAACTACGCATGACGTACCAGTTCGTAATGTGTCCTTAAGTACCGGGACATCATGCCGTACCGGTACGTCATGTGTCCGGAACAGGTTAAGATATCTTCTTGTTGTGTTGTAACAAATGGTCCAGGAATCTGTTACTTGTTGTTCTATTACATTTGGAAAAATATAATAAAAACATTGAAACACAAAAACTATTTATATACAGTGCCTTGCAAAAGTATTCACCCCCCTTGACTTTTTTCGTATTTTGTTACATTACAGCCTTAAAGTCAATGTTTTGTTAATCTGAATTCTATGTGATGGATCAGAACACAATAGTCTACAGTAAGTTGGTGAAGTGAAATGAGAAAAATATATAAATAAAAATATTGTTTAGAAATAGTGTTGAGTGCGAATATTCGAATTACGAATATTTATTGTGAATATCGCAACTTCGAGAATTCGCAAATATTTTGAATATAGTGCTATATATTCATTTTTCGATTAGTCGTCATTTTTTTTTACCGAAAAATCGGCAAGGTAATGATTGTGTAATATGCGAATATTACGCGATCAATGCAGGCGTGGGTCAAAAACTAATATATAGCACTATAGAAGATAGTGCTATATATTTGTTTTTTAGAATATTTGTAATTTTTTTCCATCTGAAGTTATGATTCCTCCCTGCTTAAGTTGCTTGTCAAGCAACTTCAGCAGGGAGGAATCATAACTTCAGATAGAAAAAAATGACGAATATTCTAAAAAACTAATATATAGCACTATATCGAATATATATATATTTGTTTTTGACCCACGCCTGTATTGATTGCGTAATGTTGTGAGTTTGCGAAAAGGCCTGTGGGAGACTCCCAAAATGTATGGAGGAAGGGGCTCTGGTCTGAGGAGACTAAAATTTAACTTTTCGGCCATCAAAGAAAACGCTATGTCTGGCGCAAACCCAACACATCACATCACCCAAAGAACACCCTCCCCACAGTGACACATGGTGGTGGCAGCATCATACTGGGGGGACTGGGAAACCGGTCAGAGTTGAGGGATAGATGGATGGTGCTAAATACAGGGATATTCTTGAGCAAAACCTGCACCACTCTATGCGTGATCTGAGACTAGAACGTAGGTTCACCTTCCAGCAGGACAATGTCCCCAAACACACGGCTAAAGCAACACTTGAGGGGTTTAAGGGGAAACATGTAAATGTGTTGGAATGGCCGAGTCACAGCCCAGATCTCAATCCAATAGAAAATCTGTGGTCAGACTTAGAGATTGCTGTTCACAAGCGCAAACCATCCAACCTGAAGGAGCTGGAGCAGTTTATCAAGGAGCAAAATTCCCAGTGGTAAGATGTGGCAAGCTCATAGAGACTTATCCAAAGCGACTTGGAGCTGTGATTGCCGCAAAAGGTGGCTCTACAAAGTACTGACTTTAGGGGGGTGAATAGTTCTGCACATTGACTTTTTCTGTTGTTTTGTCCTATTTGTTTTTTGCTTCACAATAAAAAATAAAAAAACATCTTCATAGTTGTCGGCATGTTCTGTAAATTACATGATGCAAATCCTCAAACAATGCATGTTAATTCCAGGTTGTGAGGCACCAAAATACGAAAAAAGTCAAGGGGGGGTGAATACTTTTGCAAGGCACTGTATATTTATATATATACACAGTATATATACACTGCTCAAAAAAATAAAGGGAACACAAAAATAACACATCCTAGATCTGAGTTAATTAAATATTCTTCTGAAATACTTTGTTCTTTACATAGTTGAATGTGCTGACAACAAAATCACACAAAAATTAAAAAATAGAAATCAAATTTTTTAACCCATGGAGGTCTGGATTTGGAGTCACACTCAAAATTAAAGTGGAAAAACACACTACAGGCTGATCCAACTTTGATGTAATGTCCTTAAAACAAGTCAAAATGAGGCTCAGTAGTGTGTGTGGTCTCCACGTGCCTGTATGACCTCCCTACAACGCCTGTGCATGCTCCTGATGAGGTGGCGGATGGTCTCCTGAGGGATCTCCTCCCAGACCTGGACTAAAGCATCTGCCAACTCCTGGACAGTCTGTGGTGCCACGTGACGTTGGTGGATAGAGCGAGACATGATGTCCCAGATGTGCTCAATTGGATTCAGGTCTGGGGAACGGGCAGGCCAGTCCATAGCATCAATGCCTTTGTCTTGCAGGAACTGCTGACATACTCCAGCCACATGAGGTCTAGCATTGTCTTGCATTAGGAGGAACCCAGGGCCAACCGCACCAGCATATGGTCTCACAAGGGGTCTGAGAATCTCATCTCGGTACCTAATGGCAGTCAGGCTACCTCTGGCGAGCACATGGAGGGTTGTGCGGCCCTCCAAAGAAATGCCACCCCACACCATTACTGACCCAATGCCAAACCGGTCATGCTGGAGGATGTTGCAGGCAGCAGAACGTTCTCCACGGCGTCTCCAGACTCTGTCACGTCTGTCACATGTGCTCAGTGTGAACCTGCTTTCATCTGTGAAGAGCACAGGGCGCCAGTGGCGAATTTGCTAATCTTGGTGTTCTCTGGCAAATGCCAAACGTCCTGCATGGTGTTGGGCTGTAAGCACAACCCCCACCTGAGGACGTCGGGCCCTCATATCACCCTCATGGAGTCTGTTTCTGACAGTTTGAGCAGACACATGCACATTTGTGGCCTGCTGGAGGTCATTTTGCAGGGCTCTGGCAGTGCTCCTCCTGTTCCTCCTTGCACAAAGGCGGAGGTAGCGGTCCTGCTGCTGAAAAAAGTAGATTGTCCAGCTTCACCTCGCAGTGCGTGTTTTATTAGGAAACGTGCTTAAAAACCAAACATCAGGCTCATATCATCTACATGTTTCGGATCAACATATATTACAGATCCTTCCTCATGACACAGAGAATAAGACTGACAAATCCTATATACAGAGTAAGGCCTCTTTCACACGGCCGTTTTTTTTCCCCGTTTACTGGCCGTTTTTTGCGGTCCGTATACGGTCCGTATACGGAACCATTGATTTCAATGGGTCCGCAAAAAAAACGGAATGTACTCCGTATGCATTCCGTTTCCGTTTTTCCGTTCCGTTTTAACATAGAACATGTCCTATATTTGGCCGCAAATCACGTTCCGTGGCTCCATTAAAGTCTATGGGTCCGCAAAAAAACGGAATGCATATGGAAGTGCATCCGTATGTCTTCCGTATCCGTTCCGTTTTTTGCGGATCCATCTATTGAAAATGTTATGCCCAGCCCAATTTTTTCTATGAAATTACTGTATACTGTATTTGCCATACGGAAAAACGGAACGGAAAAACGGAACAGAAACGGAAACACAACGGAAACAAAAAACGGAACAACAGATCCGTGAAAAACGGATCGCAAAACACTGAAAAACCCATACGGTCGTGTGCAGGAGGCCTAAAAGCAGTGATTCAGCTGTGGATTATTAATTGGCAATTAGACTGCTTTCACCCCACCCACAGCATATACCACTGAGACACAGGAACAGAACTGCATGAGAAGAAGAGAAAAAAAAAAATTAAATAATAATTTCTTTTCTCTTATTTTCTCCCCTCTCTTCCTTCCACGCAAGAACCGCCCCTAAAGGACAAGAGAAGAAGATACATCTAATAATGCAATATTAAATCTTGTCTTTGGTTGAGGTCCAAATGCATACAGGACTGAAATCTAAAAATCCAATAAGCTTCTCTGTTAAGAAGAGCTTTCCTATGGTCTCCGCCCCGTTTAGGAAAATTAACTCGTTCAATGCCCTGAACTTTCATGCCAGCAATATTGCCCTGATGGCAAGAGGCAAAATGCTGGCTGACTGCTGACACATTTTTCACAAAAGCATGAGGTATATCTGAGATATGTCTGCATATCCGAACTTTGAGGGCATTGGACGTGCATCCCACATATTGCAATTGACATGTAGAACAAGACACACAATACACCACATGTGTGGTATTACAGTTGATGTATTGTTGTATCTCAAATGACTGCTGGGCTGCAACAGAGGCCACAAACCGTCCTGATTGTACGACACTGCAACACGTACAAATGCGGTGCCCTCATTTGAACATCCCTTTGGACCTAAGCCAACATTGTTGTGATACCGTACCATCTGAAAACCGACTTGGACTAAGCGGTCCTGCTGCTGGGTTGTTGCCCTCCTACGGCCTCCTCCATGTCTCCTGATGTACTGGCCTGTCTCCTGGTAGCGCCTCCATGCTCTGGACACTACGCTGACAGACACAGCAAACCTTCTTGCCACAGCTCGCATTGATGTGCCATCCTGGATAAGCTGCACTGCCTGAGCCACTTGTGTGGGTTGTAGACTCCGTCTCATGCTACCACTAGAGTGAAAGCACCGGCAGCATTCAAAAGTGACCAAAACATCAGCCAGGAAGCATAGGAACTGAGAAGTGGTCTGTGTTCACACCTGCAGAACCACTCCTTTATTGGGGGTGTCTTGCTAATTGCCTATAATTTCCACCTGTTGTCTATCCCATTTGCACAACAGCATGTGAAATTGATTGTCACTCAGTGTTGCTTCCTGTAATAACGATCCCCAGATGCAGAGGGGAACGTTTACAAACTGCCACCTCTAGCCCCAGTGAATGCAGGAGGGACAAACATACCCTGCTGCCGGAGAAGAGATCACCTCGGCTCTGGTATGTACTGCACATGAGCGATCGCATACCAGAGCCGAGGCAGTGTTCGAAGAGCTGGAGAGGGGCGGGCACCAGAGGCTCAGACGTTTCGTTTACAGAGCCTGGCCACTCCCTCAAGCAGGGAGAAGCCTGTAAACGAGACGTCAGCACCAGAGTCGGCTTGCTGACGTCGGGGGGTCACATGACCCAGAACTGAACTAGCCAAATAGTGAAAGATAGGTTATGAAAGCGATTTTATGAAACTTTCACTGGACTACAAAAGGAGCAATTAGAATACATTTATTTAAGTCGGATAACCCCCTTTAAATACTGTTTTGAGCTTTTTCCAGGTTCGACTGAACCCGGGCCGCTCACTCGGCAGCTTCATCCTCAATGCGCCTGCGCCGGGTGTAGATGTGACGTCATCGGCGCAGGCGCATTGAGGATGAAGCGGCCGAGTGAGTGGCTGCCTCTCAGTGCGCCTGCGCCGATTGAAGATAGGTACGGCCGTGGCGCAGGCGCCAGATATTGAATGAAAACAGGCAGGGCCAGCGGAGAAAGATCCCGTCCGCTGGCCCTGTCAATCAACAAGCGGAGGGGACGTCATTACGATGGGAGGATGCGACTGCTACCAGCAAGTAGCCGCCCTAACCAAAATTATTATTTTACTTATGTATGGATAAATCGCAGTGTAGGGGTTATTATTAAGCAAAAAAAAAAAACGGTTTAGTGGGCTGACAGAAGCCCTTTAATGTTGCACCCTCTGCCCCTGAGGTTGACGTCACGAAGCGGGCATCCAAGGCTTTAAGAGTTAAGCCGGACTCATTTAACTCTTCCCCTCCTGAATCCTCTAGTGAAGAAGATAATTCTTCTAAGAGTGATATAATATCTTCTTATATAGACATTTCTGATGAAGAGGAGACAATCCTGGAAGAAGGAAATCTTTCTTCATCCGTTGTTTTGGATGGATCAGGGGTACCTTTCTTTGACCCTGGAATGATTAAGCATCCCAGGTCAGGAGATTGGGTACCATTACCCCAGGTGTCTAAATTTGTTTCTTCTTAGCTCAAAAAGCCACTAGAAAGATCTGCAAGAAACAAACTACGAGCCGAATGCCCTAGACCCACTCTGCCACATAAAATTTCAGATACGCCTGAAATTGATCCAACCTTGGTTAAATATTTATCAAAATCGGGAAAAAATCCCCAAAAAAAAGGAGTAGATTGTTCCTTTAGGACAATCCAAGATAGATTACTAGACATGGTCGGTCCTTTGATAAAAATATTAGATTTGACTGAATAGGCTTCCACTTCAGACAAACCTGTGGATTTATCAGTCCTAAAAGGATGGTTGCAAAGGGCAATATGTCTATTAGGTAATACAAATACCATATGCACTGAAAGAAAGAGATCTATTCTTATGAGGTTAGACCCACAATTGATGCACCTTGCCACGGTGCATAATGACCCGGATATTAATCCATCCTCCGATGGGTTACTCTTCAGAGATTATTTTGTTAAAGATATTAACAAGTATGTGGGGCTATTTTCATCACTTGATAAGGCCCAGACTTCTTTAAAACGAGTCTTCCAAGGGCGTGTTTTTGGAAGGGCTGGGAGACGAAAGGGCCGGTTTCCCAGCCGAGGATCCCACGGCAGACAATTCTTTAAAGGCCCTTCCCCACAACAACAAGAATATACTACTTACCCATCCACCTCCTACACTACCACTCCGTTCTTCCCTACAAGAGAAAGACCATGGCATGCGAGAGGAAATAGAGGATTCCCGAGATCAAGACCCTCTGCAGCTAAAAAATCTCTTTCCATTTTCTTCCCACATTCCCTTAGGAGGTCGGGCTATGATTTCAACAGACACATGGATATCAAACACCGTAAGAGGCTACCAAATAGACTTTGGCTACAAGCCAATTCAAACTTACAGTAGATACCACATCCGATCAAATTTCCCAGACAGATCAAAATCTGATACAATTAGAAATCAAGGAACTATGTTCCAAAGGCGCTTTAATAGAAATACCCTTACAATCTCCGGGTTTTGTGAGCAATCTCTTCTTAGTGAAAAAGAGGGATGGAGGTCACAGACCTGTAATCAATCTGAAAACCCTCAACAATTATGTCGTCTACAGACATTTCAAAATGGAGGGTATCCATTTACTGAGAGACCTACTCTTACAAGAAGATTGGCTCGCAAAAATAGATCTAAAAGACGCCTATCTCACGGTGCCTATGCAACCGATGTCTCAACCTTACCTTGAGTTTCTATGAAAGGGTCACAAATATCAATTCACCAGCCTACCATTCGGACTGTCTTCCGCTCCTTGGTGTTTCACAAATCTATTAAAGCCAGTGGTAGCAATCCTTCGGACAAGAGGTGTACGCCTCATCATTTATTTAGACGATATTCTTATCATGGCTTAATCTCTTTCACTAATTCACCTTCATATCCAGTGGACACTAACTCTTTTGAGCAATTTGGGATTTCTAGTAAACTACGAAAAATCTAAATTAATTCCATCAAAACAGGTGGAATTTTTGGGCTTCCTGGTAGATACTCAATCTGCTACTCTGAGTCTTCCATCCAGGAAATTGAAGACTATCAGGAAAGAAATCCGATCCGTCCTCAACAAGAATTTAGTATCTCTGAGGATCATAGCACGGATTGTAGGCCTACTCTCAGCCTCAATCCAAGCAATTTTTCCTGCTCCCTTACATTACAGGGCCCTCCAACGTTTAAAAGCACAACATTTAAGGGAAGGATTAGGTTACTCGGATGAAGTAATCCTAACCCCAGACACCAGGGAGGAGTTAATTTGGTGGCTACAACATATCCAAGACTGGAATGGGAAAACTATATTCAATTCTGTCCCAGATATAATTATCGAGTCGGACGCCAGTTTACTGGGTTGGGGTGCTCGGTGTGGCTCCCTTTCCACAGGAAGGAAATGGTCCGAAAAGGAGTCTTCCCTTCATATCAATTGTTTAAAACTTCTGGCAGGCTCTTTTGCCCTCAAGCGTTTTACGAAACAAATATCCCATTGGACAATGGACAATATAGCGGCTGTACAATACATTAACCGCTTGGGAGGAACAAGATCAAAGACGTTAGCCAACATTGCCAAAGATTTTTGGCATTTCTGCCTAGACAAACATATCACTCTGAAGGCAGAATACCTGCCGGTCTTATCCAATACCATTGCAGATTGGAATTCCCAATTTCTCACAGATTCCAGCGATTGGAGATTAGATCCCAACATCTTTCATCAGATCGATTCACTTTGGGGACCAATGTACCTGGATCTTTTTGCCTCTCGACTCAATCGTCAACTTTCTTGTTTTTTCAGTTGGCGTCCTGATCCGGAATCGTTAGGTACCGACGTTTTATCTCAGATATTGTCCGAGAAGAGGTTATATGCTTTCCCTCCTTTCAATCTCATCCCGAGAACTCTTCTTCTAACCATGTCACAAAAATCAACTCTGGTTCTGATAACCCCACTCTGGACAACTCAAACATGGTTTCCACAGATACTGGCAATGACGATAGATTACCCACGTATCCTTCCCATTCATTCCTCAATCCTTCTAAATCCAGCAGGACAACAGCATCCGTTAATTCTATCGAACCATCTATCCCTAATAGCCTGGTTAATTTCCGGTCGTCAGGAATTGATTTCAAAATTTCACAATCAGCTAACGACGTCCTTTCTGACGCTTGGGCTCCAGGCACCCAATCTTCTTACAGATCAGCCTGGAAGATTTGGTCTAATTGGTGCAGTCAACGGTCATTGGATCCCGTATGTGCACCTTTAAATCAGATTATACATTTCCTGTCGGATTCTTTCGACACAGGAAAAGCATATAGAACGATTAACGTTTACCGATCGGCCATTTCCTTTTATCATTCCCTCATCCAAACTCTACCAGTAGGCAAACACCCTTTACTTTGCAAACTCATGAAGGGTATTAGATTTCGAAGACTTCCTATGCCCAAATATAATTCTACTTGGGACATAAATTTGGTTTTGAATTTGTTCCTTAATTGGGAGGATAATGATCTTCTTCCGTTGAAATTGTTGTCATTTAAGCTAGCCATGTTATTATGCCTTATTTCCTTTAAACGAGTATCAGATGTAAGATCTTTGGATATATCCCGTAGCTAGTTCCTACCACAAGGCGTCCAATTCTCTATTGTACGTCATACAAAAACTAATATCTCATCGGTTTTCTACCCTGCGTTCCCTTTACAAGCAAAACTTTGTGTAGTTAGGTGTTTACAATCCTATGAACTAAAAACCTTACCCCTCACGAATCCATCGGTATCTCAACTAATTTCTTATTGCAAACCTCACCTACCAGTGTCATCAGCAACCTTGGCTAGATGGGTATCTCAAACTATGTCTTTAGCTGGAGTTGATACCTCAATCTTTGGAGCACACTCCTCTAGAGGAGCTATGTCTACTAAAGTTAGACAAGCTGGAGGATCTCTATCAGACATCTTAAAAGCAGCTAATTGGTCTTCCGAATCAACTTAATTTTTTTTATTTTAGACCTGAAGCTCATGTTTCCATGGTATTATTTAATAACCAGTAACAGTGTCGTGATATTTTGTTTTACATTCGTATCTAAAATTAAGCTTTGAATTTGCATAATGGAGTCTCCTGTCTTGAATTAAAATTGAAGATTTTCCTAGTTTTAACGAAGGAAAATATAGATTTTATGAAAGACAGGAGACGAACATTATCCCACCCTATTGACCCAACCCTTATTACCTAAATTTTTCTTTCCTTTCAGTTTAATACACCGATTATATTCAATATGGTGTGATTCTCGGTGGATCATCAAATCCAGATTTAATTTCCAACGACTGTATTTACAATGGATGTTTATCGTACCAAGTTCCACTTATCCTTCATCACATCAAGAAAGAAGGACGTTTTTATGTGGGGCTAAACTTTATATAACCTTTGCTGTCCGTTCATTGGATACTCCTAGAAGCTCATTTACATATTTTATAAAAAATGGGGCTTCTGTCACCCCCCCAAACAGCAATTTTCAGTATTGGACTTAATATAATTGCTAATGTACGGAGAGTCCATATATACCCCTCTTACCTGTGGCTGTGCTTTAAATTCTTTAAAAATCGTACTTTTGTGATATGTAAATTTCTTCACTACCAGCAAGTTGGCGGTTACTTGCTAGTAGCCGCCGCATCCTCGGTCTAAAAAAACGCCCCCTCCTCCACTTGATTGACAGGGCCAGCGAGCGCTCTCCTCCTTCCGCTGGCCCTGTCTGCAGCTGAAATCCCGCGCCTGCGCCGTACCGGTCCTCATTCGGCGCAGGCGCTCTGAGAGAAGGACGCTCGCTTGGCTGCTCCTTCCTCAGTGCGCCTGCGCCGATGACGTCAGACCTACACCCGGAAGAGAAGACGCCGGCATCGCTGGTAAGGAGGCGGAGAGTCCGGTGACGTCGCTGGATGCTTGATTCCGGTAAGTATTTGCCTAATAAGCATGCAGCCACTACAACCACCAACGAAATGGGGTGCCATTATTTTACAGAAAGTATATTTAGACGCACTATACCACCAACGCTTATAAATAATACACCCATAATTAATAGATATATATATATATATATTTATTTATTAATTATGGGTATATTATATGAGCTTCCCCAGAGTATCGGGGGAACCAAGGGGCCCCAAAGTAGAAGGCCATGGTTAGTGGCATCATGCTGGCTGCTGCAGCGGCTGGTGGTACACTGGAGCCAGCTGCGGCTGCTGCAGGGGATCCGCTGAGGTCAGGCTGCGCGGCTTCCTCCTGAACACACACGGCAATGACAGTTTATTTAAATGCTGCAGGCAAAATTTTACTTTATGCGATTTTTGAATGGGGTTGCTATAGGCAACCGTTGCGGGTGTATGGCCCTTTAAGACGATCGGTACAGGCCGGAGGTTACTGTTTAAGACAATTCTTAGTAAACGTCCCCTTGTTACTGATGGAGGACTTTTTACAAGCTGAGGAGTTAGATCGGGGCTTCTACTTGCTGGCTGGCTGGCAATGTCGATCCTCCTTTCTCTTGCACGCACACCAGATCTCGCGATGTCCGAGAGTACATAACACGCAAGTCCCCTGCGCGGCGTCTCTTCAACGCCATCCACAGCCAGAAGGGACGGTGCCACACTTTGCATACAGCCCGGCCTCCGCGGACCGCTACAGGAGTGGTAGGCAGCACTTTCAATAATCACTTTGCATGAGGGGCGGTGCGCCAACTTTCTTTGCACTTGGTTTTTCCCGCCAGGCTGCTCTATGATGGCGCAGCAAACAACTACAAGTCTCTTAGGCGGCCATATTAAGTGCAAAACAGTCCATTCAAATACAGCAAGCAGCGCTACTGACTCTGGAAAAATCCACAATTTAGCAGTTTTAACGATGCGATTTTGTAGTAGAAGGATAGCGCAATACATGCAGACAGTCTTTAAGCAATCTGAGCAGTCCTTTGGCGCAAGAAAAGCAATAAACAGTTGAGGCTCATTCACAATAGGCAGTCCATAATGGCGCAGGGTTTTGCAAATGCTGTTCACAGCGCCAATTCAATCATTGCAGTGCACAAATGCAGTTATCAATTAGGCACAGAGGAATATAAAATCCTGTTCCCACAGTTCATTAAATAGGAAATCCTGTTCGTAGTGACGCCAATTTTTTATTATACGGTATGCCAGACCGACAGGGGAATTATACGTGAGGTCACGGTGTGAGCAATAGGTGTGCCGAGGTAAGTACAGTTCTGGTTACGCACGGTTATGTCGTCCCTGGGCAGGCTCGCACAAGTGATGAGGAGAACGGCACAGGGATTCTCTGGGGCACACTGTGGTGTAAGGGACACAGGCCAGATGGTGGTTCGAGGTGCCCTTGATGGTCTGTATTGATGTGCCTATGGCAAGGTCCCTTGTAGTCGTGACGCCAGTACCTTTTGTGGTGGTGCAACCATTTACTGTAGTGTTAACTGAGGAACTGGAGACCGAGACAGGAAGGATGAAATCCAGGGTGGAACTTTACTGAAGATAATCCTGCTAAGGCTACTTTCACACCTGCGTTCGGGTGTCCGCTCGCGAGCTCCGTTTGAAGGGGCTCACAAGCGGCCCCGAACGCATCCGTCCGGCCCTAATGCATTCTGAGTGGACGCGGATCCACTGAGAATGCATCAGTCTGGCGGCGTTCAGCCTCCGCTCCGCTCAGCAGGCTGCTTGCAGCGTTCGGGTGTCCGCCTGGCCGTGCGGAGGCGAGCGGATCCGTCCAGACTTTTAATGTAAGTCAATGGGGACGGATCCGTTTGAAGATGACACCATATGGCTCAATCTTCAAGCGGATCCGTTCCCCATTGACTTTCAATGTAAAGTCTGAACGGATCCGTTCAGGCTACTTTCACACTTAGAATTTTTTCTAAGTTATAATGCAGACGGATCCGTTCTGAACGGATACAAACGTCTGCATTATAGGAGCGGATCCGTCTGGGCAGACATCAGACGGACCCGCTCCGAACGGCAGTGTGAAAGTAGCCTAACAGTACATCCAAAGTTATAACAGTCTCTTGGCGCAGAGGTAACGCTGCTACAGGTGGAGTGTCTCTCTAGTTATTAAAGGATATAGTTAACGCCACAGCATATAGCGAGGGCGTTTTTGACTGCAGATACTGTTGGCAGTTCATGTGTTAAATCTCTCATGGCGGCATTGTGGTTTCTCCTGAAGAGGGGGGGCGTTTCCTTTAGCACTGTGCCTGCCTGTTTGAGTATTTGGTTCACTCCCTTATTCCCCCCTCCTTTTTCTCAGGTTCAGATCAGATGGTCTCTTCTGTCCCTCCCCCTAGAGTTAATAAATAGGGGGGCTTATCACATCTCTGTCTCTTTTCACCGGCACCTTCAACAGGAATTTTCTCCTGCAGGTATGGCTGACGAAAAGCTTCAATCTGCGGGACCAGGTTTCTTGTCCCTCTTGTGGGCTGGATTGCGGGAGCCCCATCCTGCTTCACCAGCATCCTCCTCGGCGAGGTGCAGGGCGTACTCGCCCTCCATGTCACCTAAGCCCCAGCCATATTACCCCCCTTTCCTCCCCCAATACATTAACTCGTGGGTGCAAGCGGGGGGGCGCTGGGACCTCAGCGGTCCTGCCGCAGCCCGTCCTGTGGCCCCGCCCCCTGCTACTGTAGCACGCACTCCCGTCCCGGCACACACTGTAGTCAGTGTCCTGGCCGGTATCTACACCCCGGCCACCACAAGCAGCATCACTCACCCCTGCTGGAAACTCTGCTTCCCTCCCAGCAGCCTGTTCTGTGCCCTCCCTGCATTGGGTGCTCCTGCTACCCCAACAATTACCTTTACTGTTTTCCCTTCACATATCCACAGCCTCCTCCTCTGCTGAGGAGCTCTCAGTTAACCCTTCCCAGGGTGTGCTGAATGCTGAGCAACTATCACCAATGTACTTGCCCCCACCCCAGGTCCTGTGTCTCAGCAGCCTGAGACCCCTGCTGTCCTCATTCTCCCTGGGCAGCCAGCTCAGCTTAACCCATTCAGGCACTCTCCCTCCAACTCTCCTGGGTGATGCTCCGACCGCCACTCTTGGTGCAGGTCGGTATCAGATCGGCATAGCTGTTCCCGTCACCACTCACGACCCTCGCGGCGGATCCGCAGAAATATCCGCTCCAGGTCCTCTCGTTGGCGGTCGCCTTCTTCATCGGAGGTTAGCTCCTGCAGTACTAGTTCTGGCAGGTCACATTCACGCCGGAGGCAGAGAGCCACTCACTCGGCCAGAAGGTCGTCCCGCGGGGCCAGTCGGGTCTGCGCAGTCCAGGAGTTGGATCCTCCAGTCGTTCCTGCGAAGTCTCCTACTTCTACTGATGGTAAGTTTAATTTTACGGGGGCCTGGGGTTCTGCATATATGGGTCAGCAGCTAGTTTCGGTCCTTAAGGTATTGCTGTCACAACTGCACCCGGGGAGGTTCTCATACGCCCCCAAGCCTACTGCTGTCTAAACAAATAGAATAGTGGTTTAGATGACTGCTTATCAGGCAGTGTTCTTGGGTTCAGAACCCATATCAGTCTGTAAAGTTTTTCCTGGTATTCCTCCGCCTAGGGCCAACGATCACAAAGAATCCTTATTTGCGGCCTCTCCCCTCGGGGAGTGCGTTTAGATATGGATACTAAAGATAAAATTTGGAACAACCAGTATGTCGATATTTGACCCGTTGTTCACAATTTGTCCCCCCCCGAAACCTCTAGAGGGAAAGACCCCAGTAAGGCTGGTTGCGATGTCCCTATGGCTCAACTAATACCCCATTAAAAATGCTGCAGCTCAGCAGCGATTTGGCTTTTCGTTACGGTTTTTCATCCCTTTGTATTTTTGATATTTACCTTCTGCCAGGCGCTACCCAGATGTTTTGTGAGATAAAATTCGCAAGGAGGTAGAATGGGGTAGAATAGTTGGCCCATTTACTTTGCCCCCCCCCCCCTCCCCTTGCAACATCCGAGTTTCCCCTTGGGACTTGTTCCCAGGCGGGAGTCCGGGGTGTTTTTTCCTGATTCACCATCTCTCCTTCCCTAAGAGTGCCTCGGTTAACGACTGTATCCCAAAAGACGACGCCTCTGTTTCCTACGTTCCTTATGATAGGGTGGTTACTTTAGTTCAGGATTAAGCGGGCAGGGGGGAATTGAGGGCAAACTCGGACAATTAAGATGATTTCCGCCTGCTTCCTGCGCACCCTGCTTGTTATTACATGCTGGGTTGCGTGGTAGATGGGCATTTCCTATACAACACGTGTCTCCCCATGGGCTGCTCCATTTCCTGCCATTTCTTTGAAGTATTTAGCTCCTTCCTACAGTGGGTCATCCGATATGAAACTGGTTCCCGCTTCATCATTCATTACCTGAACGATTTTCTTTTTGTTTCCCAGGAGATTCTCCCAGCATCAATTTCTTTTGAACTCTTTTTGTTTTCTAATGTCCAGGTTTGGCGCCCCCCTTTTTTGTGCTCATTAGACCCTGGTCCAGCCACTTTATCTTTTAGGTATTGAGATTGACTCATCTGCAATGGTTTTTTGACTTCACCAGGCAAGTTGTCTAAGCTCTTCCCCCTTATTGAAGGTTTTGTGTGGTGAAATCTGTCATCCTCCAGCAGGTCCAGTCTAATCAAATAGCTTAGAGGTTTAGGTGGTTGCTTACCTTTCAGTGTTCTTGGATTCAGACCCCATATCATTTTTATTTTAGTTTCCGCTTGCTGGGTTATGCCCATGGCAGGGTCTTCTCACGACGCTTATCCATGGCAACACGAGGCGTCTCTAACCCCCATCACCACATCCGTTTAACCCTGCCATTGAAGCCTGACCTATATGGGTGGCGTGACTTCCTCCAGTGTATAAACGGCCACGCATTGGCAGCTTCCTGTAATCTCAACCCCCGACCTGTCCCTATGTACCGATGCTGCGGGTTCCTCTGGTTCCTTTTCCATTTTAGGCACGGACTGGTGTGCTGCCCCCTGGCCATCCCACTGACGCACCGCCAATCTTTGCTCCAACATTACTTTATTAGATCCATTTCCCATTATAGTCGCGTTGAATTATGGGGTTTCAAATTGCAAAACGGGCGTGTTTGTTTTGGCCTGATAATATGGCGGTTGTACATTGCATTAACAAATTGTCCTCTTCTTCTCTCCCAGTTTTGTCTGTTACGTCACCTTGTACTTAGATGTTTGCAATTAAACATTTATTTGGGCCTCACATGTTCCGGGTGTTGTCAATGTTGCTGCCGATGCTCTCTCACGTTTTCGTTGGCAGGAATTCCAGAAATTGGTGCCAAACGCGGCACCGGAGGGTTTTTCAGTGCTCTACTCACCTGTGGCACATACCAATGAACAGCTGATGCCCCTTATTCAAGCTTCAGTGGCGCCGCGGACCTGGTCTGGTTATGGTAAGGCTTGGGCGGACTGGCAGCGTTGTCACACTTCTGTTGCCGATAGGCTTCAAGTTATTATTGATTATATGTTGCAATTACGGTCCGCAGGGGTTTCAGTGGTGGTTGCCCAGCGCAGGTTGTCGGGTATTAGTTTCCACTTTAGTCTTGGGGGCTGGTCGGGCGCCACAACATTTTCAAAATTTGCCAAGCCCTTAGAGGGTGGCGGAAAGAATATGTTCGTAAGGAACGCAAGGTGCCCCGTTTCTTATCAGCTTCTCACCCAATTAGTCCAGTCATTAGGCAAGGTCTGCTCCTTTCCTGCTGAGGTTTTACTTTTCATGCCGCTTTCTGCCTCGCCTTTTTTCGGCGCGTTTAGAATTGGCGAGCTGAGGTACCGCCCAGGTGGCCTTGCTCTTGCTGATGTCTCTTTTTCCGATTCGTCTGTGTGAGTTTGTATCAGTCGTTCAGAAACCGATGTTTTGCTCATGGGCCGGGTTTTCTTTGCACTGTATTTTGCGTCCAGTTTGCCCTGTCCACTCTGTTGCAGATTTCATTGCTCCCGTGTAGATAGCACTCCGTTTTTATGCCATGCCTCCCCCCCATCTGTTTCCAGTTTTGCTCCGTTTTCCGCCGTTGCCTCAAATCATTGGGTATTCCTGTCGCAGAGTATGGCTCTCATTCGTTTCGTATTGGGGCAGCCATGGAGGCTGCCAGGGCGGCTTTACCGGATTCTGAGGTACAATGGATTGGTAAGTAAGTCAGCATGCTTTGTCTATTATGTTTGCCCTGAGATATTATAGTTATTTTCTTCACAGATTCTCATAGCCACGCGGTTTGCTTTCTGGGGCATTCCTTCATTCTCTGGGCTGGGCAGAGTGGAGTTCAGGCCTGGTGGACGAAGCCTGGTTTCCCGGCTGTTTGAGGTCATGTGGCATGGCATTCGCGGTCTTCGTTGGTCGCCAGTGCTGCCGGAGGCTGTTAATGTCAGTACAGTGATACGATCCCTGGTTGTTTTAGTAACTCACGCTGGGGTAAATGACCTCTGCATGCTCACGGTGGCGGAGCTCATAACCCTCATTAGAGACAATTGGGAAAGATTCCCTACTTTCTTTCAGGAAGCTATTCTGGTCAGATCTGAGATGATCTATAGAGTTACTTGGCAGGGTGCCAGAGACTGAGGTGCTAATGAGAGGGTATGGCACACAGTTCATGCGAGGATCTCTCACTTTGTTCATTATGTGGTAATGATATAATTCGGTGGTAAGTGTGTGGTTTTATCATCAGCTGGAAGGACGACCAACACCTTATGCAACCTGAATTGGCCTGGACATTCTTCTTTCCAGACTTCAAAAAGCTATGGAACAGGCCTTGTTTTGTTGGGTGGGGGTCGGAGCGCCGTGTAGAAGTACACGGGCTCCTCCGTGGAGGTCGGTGGAAATAAATTACTAAGACCGGAGGAGAAGGCGGACTTGCCCACTGTGGTTTTCGTGGGGCATATCGCTTCTCATACTCCTGGAAGTGGTTTCTGGTGATAAGAGTTTGGTGTTTTTGGTGAAGAAAATGGTTAAAAAAGATAAATAAAGCTGTGACCGATCCTCACTCCACAAAACATGTGCCTCTGTCGTTATTTGGTTTAGGCGGGGAAGACATGTTAAGCGGTTGGGTTTTAATTACCTGCAGTCTAGTTAACGCCACAGCATATAGCGAGAGTGTTTTTGACTGCAGATACTGTTGGCAGCTCATGTGTTAAATCTCTCATGTCTTCTGCCAGCATTGTAGTTTCTCCTGAAGGGGGGGGGGGGGGGGGGTTTCCTTTAGCACTGTGCCTGCCTGTTTGAGTATTTGGTTCACTCCCTTATTCCCCCCTCCTTTTTCTCAGGTTCAGATCAGATGGTCTCTCCTGTCCCTCCCCCTAGAGTTAATAAATAGGAGGGCTTATCACATCTCTGTCTCTTTTCACCGGCACCTTCAACAGGAATTTTCCCACCCTCCCGCCCCTTTTATTGTTTTCTCTATGATGCTTTTTCTTACATTTCTTTCTGTTACAGTTGTCATGGTTTAAGTCACAGCTGGAGGTCGGTGGAAATAAATTACTAAGACCGGAGGAGAAGGCGGACTTGCCCACTGTGGTTTTCGTGGGGCATATCGCTTCTCATACTCCTGGAAGTGGTTTCTGGTGATAAGAGTTTGGTGTTTTTGGTGAAGAAAATGGTTAAAAAAGATAAATAAAGCTGTGACCGATCCTCACTCCACAAAACATGTGCATCTGTCGTTATTTGGTTTAGGCGGGGAAGACCTGTTAAGCGGTTGGGTTTTAGTTATCTGCAGTCTAAGTTTGTAGCCTTACTAGTAGAAGACTCCTAGGCTGGTCCTGGTGATCCCAATGCAGGTTAGTGAGGTTGCCGGAGGCTGGTCAACCCTTCACTTTTGAATCCAAAGGTCCTAAGGCACTTGTAGAAATAGCCGTAAACTAGAGTTGAGTGAACACCTGGATGTTCGGGTTCGAGAAGTTCAGCCGAACTTCCTGGAAATGTTCGGGTTCGGGATCCGAACTCGACCGGAAATTCGCCCCGAACTCCATTGAAGTCAATGGGGACCCGAACATTTCGGCACGAAAAAGGCTGTAAAACAGCCCAGGAAAGGGCTAGAAGGCTGCAAAAGGCAGCAAAATGTGGATAGGGAAATGAATTAAAATTAAAATAAAATAAATAAAAATTAACCAATATCAATTGGAGAGAGGTCCCATAGCAGAGAATCAGGCTTCATGTCATAGCAGAGAATCAGGCTTCATGTCATAGCAGAGAATCAGACTTCACGTCACCCACCACTGGAACAGGCCATTGTCAGATATTTTTAGGCCCCGGCACCCAGACAGAGGAGAGAGGTCCCATAGCAGAGATTCAGGCTTCATGTCATAGCAGAGAATCATGCTTCATGTCACCCACCACTGGAACAGGCCACTGTCAGATATTTTTAGGCCCCGGCACCCAGACAGAGGAGAGAGGTCCCATAGCAGAGAATCAGGCTTCATGTCACCCACCACTGGAACAGGCCACTGTCAGATATTTTTAGGCCCCGGCACCCAGACAGAGGAGAGAGGTCCCATAGCAGAGAATCAGGCTTCATGTCATAGCAGAGAATCAGGCTTCATGTCACCCAACACTGGAACAGGCCCCTGTCAGATATTTTTAGGCCCCGGGACCCAGACAGAGGAGAGAGGTTCCATAGCAGAGAATCAGGCTTCATGTCACCCAACACTGGAACAGGCCACTGTCAGATATGTTTAGGCCCCGGCACCCAGACAGAGGAGAGAGGTCCCATAGCAGAGAATCAGGCTTCATGTCATAGCAGAGAATCATGCTTCATGTCACCCAACACTGGAACAAGCCACTGTCAGATATTTTTAGGCCCCGGCACCCAGACAGAGGAGAGGTTCATTTAACTTTGGGTTGCCCCGCAATATAATGGTAAAATGAAAATAAAAAGAGGATTGAATGAGGAAGTGCACTGGAGTACAAGAATATATGGTTAAGGGGAGGTAGTTATAAATGTCTAATCTGCACAAGGGATGGACAGGTCCTGTGGGATCCATGCCTGGTTCATTTTTATGAACGTCAGCTTGTCCACATTGGCTGTAGACAGGCGGCTGCGTTTGTCTGTAATGACGCCCCCTGCCGTGCTGAATACACGTTCAGACAAAACGCTGGCCGCCGGGCAGGCCAGCACCTCCAAGGCATAAAAGGCTAGCTCTGGCCACGTGGACAATTTGGAGACCCAGAAGTTGAATGGGGACGAACCATCAGTCAGTACGTGGAGGGGTGTGCACAGGTACTGTTCCACCATGTTAGTGAAATGTTGCCTCCTGCTAACACGTTCCGTATCAGGTGGTGGTGCAGTTAGCTGTGGCGTGGTGACAACACTTTTCCACATCTCTGCCATGCTAACCCTGCCCTCAGAGGAGCTGGCCGTGACACAGCTGCGTTGGCGACCTCTTGCTCCTCCTCTGCCTTCTCCTTGGGCTGACACTTGTTCCCCTGTGACATTTGGGAATGCTCTCAGTAGCGCATCTACCAACGTGCGCTTGTACTCGCGCATCTTCCTATCACGCACCAGTGCAGGAAGTAAGGTGGGCACATTGTCTTTGTACCGGGATCCATCAGGGTGGCAACCCAGTAGTCCGCACAGGTTAAAATGTGGGCAACTCTGCTGTCGTTGCGCAGGCACTGCAGCATGTAGTCGCTTATGTGTGCCAGGCTGCCCAGAGGTAAGGACAAGCTGTCCTCTGTGGGAGGTGTATCGTCATCGTCCTGCGTTTCCCCCCAGCCACGCACCAGTGATGGGCCCGAGCTGCTTTAGGTGCCATCCCGCTGTGAACATGCTTCATCCTCATCCTCCTCCACCTCATCCTCGTCCTCCAGTAGTGGGCCCTGTCTGGCCACATTTGCACCTGGCCTCTGCTGTTGCAAAAAACCTCCCTCTGAGTCACTTCTAAGAGACTGGCCTGAAAGTGCTAAAAATGACCCCTCTTCCTCCTCCTCCTCCTCCTGGGCCACCTCCTCTTCCATCATCGCCGTAAGTGTTTTCTCAAGGAGACATAGAAGTGGTATTGTAACGCTGATAACGGCATCATCGCCACTGGCCATGTTGGTGGAGTACTCGAAACAGCGCAACAGGGCACACAGGTCTCGCATGGAGGCCCAGTCATTGGTGGTGAAGTGGTGCTGTTCCGCAGTGCGACTGACCCGTGCGTGCTGCAGCTGAAACTCCACTATGGCCTGCTGCTGCTCGCACAGTCTGTCCAGCATGTGCAAGGTGGAGTTCCACCTGGTGGGCACGTCGCATATGAGGCGGTGAGCGGGAAGGCCGAAGTTACGCTGTAGCGCAGACAGGCGAGCAGCGGCAGGATGTGAACGCCGGAAGCACGCACAGACGTACCGCACTTTATGCAGCAGCTCTGACATGTCGGGGTAGTTGTGAATGAACTTCTGCACCACTAAATTCAGCACATGCCCCAGGCAAGGGATGTGCGTCAAACTTGGGATGTGTTTGAGGCTCACCGGCAGCAACCACTCGTCGGTCTGTTGTACCCCGCCACAACTCCTGCGTGGTGTGGGGCCTGTCCCCCAAACATATGAGTTTCAGAATGGCCTGCTGACGTTTACCCCGGGCTGTGCTGAAGTTGGTGGTGAAGGTGTGTAGCTGACTGGATGAGCAGGTGGAAGAAGAGGAGGAGGAAGCCGAGTAGGAGGAGGAGGCTACAGGAGGCAAAGAATGTTGCCCTGTGATCCTTGGTGGTGGAAGGACGTGCGCCAAACAGCTCTCCGCCTGGGGCCCAGCCGCCACTACATTTACCCAGTGTGCAGTTAGGGAGATATAGCGTCCCTGGCCATGCTTACTGGTCCACGTATCTGTGGTTAGGTGGACCTTGCCACAGATGGCGTTGCGCAGTGCACACTTGATTTTATCGGATACTTGGTTGTGCAGGGAAGGCACGGCTCTCTTGGAGAATTAGTGGCGGCTGGGAACAACATACTGTGGGACAGCAAGTGACATGAGCTGTTGGAAGCTGTCTGTGTCCACCAGCCTGAATGACAGCATTTCATATGCCAGTAGTTTAGAAATGCTAGCATTCAGGGCCAGGGATCGAGGGTGGCTAGGTGGGAATTTACGCTTTCTCTCAAATGTTTGTGAGATGGAGAGCTGAACGCTGCCATGTGACATGGTTGAGATGCTTGGTGACACAGGTGGTGGTGTTGGTGGTACATCCCATGTTTGCTGGGCAGCAAGTGCCAACGTCCCTCCAGAGGCGGAGGAAGAGGCCGAGGCGGCGGCAGCAGCAGAAGAGGCCGAGGCGGCAGCAGCAGAAGAGGTAGCAGGGGGAGCCTGAGTGACTTCCTTGTTTTTAAGGTGTTTACTCCACTGCAGTTCATGCTTTGCATGCAGGTGCCTGGTCATGCAGGTTGTGCTAAGGTTCAGAACGTTAATGCCTCGCTTCAGGCTCTGATGGCGCAGCGTGCAAACCACTCGGGTCTTGTCATCAGCACATTGTTTGAAGAACTGCCACGCCAGGGAACTCCTTGAAGCTGCCTTTGGGGTGCTCGGTCCCAGGTGGCGGTGGCCAGTAGCAGACAAACTCTCTTGGCGGCGGGTGTTCTGCTTTTGCCTACTGCTCCCTCTTTTGCTACACTCTTGGCTGGGTCTCACCACTGCCTCTTCCTCCGAACTCTGAAAGTCAGTGGCACGACCTTCATTCCATGTGGGGTCTAGGACCTCATCGTCCCCTGCATCGTCTTCCACCCAGTCTTCCTCCCTGACCTCCTGTTCAGTCTGCACACTGCAGAAAGATGCAGCAGTTGGCACCTGTGTTTCATCATCAGAGACGTGCTGAGGTGGTATTCCCATGTCCTCATCATCAGGAAACATAAGTGGTTGTGCATCAGTGCATTCTATGTCTTCCACTGCTGGGGAAGGGCTAGGTGGATGCCCTTGGGAAACCCTGCCAGCAGAGTCTTCAATCAGCATAAGAGACTGCTGCATGACTTGAGGCTCAGACAGTTTCCCTGATATGCATGGGGCTGATGTGACAGACTGGTGGGCTTGGTTTTCAGGCGCCATCTGTGCGCTTTCTGCAGAAGACTGGGTGGGAGATAATGTGAACGTGCTGGATCCACTGTCGGCCACCCAATTGACTAATGCCTGTACCTGCTCAGGCCTTACCATCCTTAGAACGGCATTGGGCCCCAATGAAATATCGCTGAAAATTCTGGCTTCTACTGGGACCTGAGGTAGTTGGTACACTAGGACGTGTGGCTGTGGCAGAACGGCCACGTCCTCTCCCAGCACCAGAGGGTCCACTAACACCACCACGACCATGTCCGCGTCCCTTACTAGATGTTGTTATCGTTCACCACATTAAGAAAAAAATTATTTGGCCCAATGTATTGAATTCAAATTCAGGCCTTTTTTTACAGGCACCTAACACTATCTGGCTTTCTATTTAGGTACCGTATTACACTAATACAGGCACAGCAGTAACCACAGATTTAGGGGAATATAAATTGTAGGCCTATTATTTAGGCCCTGGATGACAGGTATACGTTTACGGACAGAATTACACTTTGGTATGCATGGTAGCGTTTGAAGTTATTGAGAATGACCCTATCCGCACCTTCAATCTAATATACCCTTTTATGGATAGATTTAAACTTGGCCTGATACAGCAGAAACCACTGATTTAGGGAATTGCTAATTTGGGAATTGTATTTCAACCCAGAAAAATGTATATCTTTTGCCAGACAGCAGACAGTATTACAATTGGCTAGCCACAGCTGAAACACCAGATTTAGGGTACTGCTATTTTGGCAAATGTATTTCACCCCTCAATAAAATAGCAAGCACAGCCAAGCCCCTGATGTAGGATATAGCAAAAAAAAACAACACACTATTGATGGTTAAATGTACTTGGTGGCAGCTTGTGGTGGCGCACCACAAGACACAAAATGGCCGCCGATCACCCCAGAAAAAAGTGACTGAAAAACGCTCTGGGCAGCCTTAAAACAGTGAACAATTAAATAGCAGAGGTTGTATGATACACAGCTGTATATCGATCACTTCAGTAAGTAAATCACTGCCTAATCTCGCCCTAACAGCAGCAGCTGCATCCTCTCCCTACACTGATCAGAGCAGAGTGAAGTGCGGCGCTACATGACTCCAGCTTAAATAGAGGCTGGGTCACATGCTGCACTGGCCAATCACAGCCATGCCAATAGTAGGCATGGCTGTGATGGCCTCTTGGGGCAAGTAGTATGACGCTTGTTGATTGGCTGCTTTGCAGCCTTTCAAAAAGCGCCAAGAAAGCGCCGAACACCGAACCCGAACCCGGACTTTTACGAAAATGTTCGGGTTCGGGTCTGTGTCACAAACACCCTAAAATTCGGTACGAATCCAAACTAATCATTTCGGGTTTGCTCATCCCTAGCCGTAACCCTTTGGGGGTCTCTTTCTTTAGTATTTCCTGAGTTATTATACTGCTGAGTATGTGGCCCACTTCAGCTCTTGGCTGAAGACTGGCTGAGAGCTCAAGACTGCAGACAGGACTCAACTGGCCTCTACTAGAGACTGACACACCCAGACTAGGCCTGAGCTGAGCTATATACACTCACCTGTTCTATTTCTCATTAATGCAATTATCTAGTCAACCAATCACATGGCAGTTGCTTCAATACATTTAGGGGGGTGCTCCTGGTCAAGACAATCTCCTGAACTCCAAACTGAATGTCAGAATGGGAAAGAAAGGTGATTTAAGCAATTTTGAGCGTGGTTGTTGGTGCCAGACGGGCCGGTCTGAGTATTTCACAATCTGCTCAGTTACTGGGATTTTCACGCACAACCATTTCTAGGGTTTACAAAGAATGGTGTGAAAAGGGAAAAACATCCAGTATGCGGCCGTCCTGTGGGCAAAAATGCCTTGTGGATGCTAGAGGTCAGAGGAGAATGGGCCGACTGATTCAAGCTGATAGAAGAGCAACGTTGACTGAAATAACCACTCGTTACAACCGAGGTATGCAGCAAAGCATTTGTGAAGCCACAACACGCACAACCTTGAGGCGGATGGGCTACAACAGCAGAAGACCCCACCGGGTACCACTCATCTCCACTACAAATAGGAAAAATGGCTACAATTTGCACGAGCTCACCAAAATTGGACTGTTGAAGACTGGAAAGCCTGGTCTGATGAGTCTTGATTTCTGTTGAGACATTCAATTGGTAGAGTCCGAATTTGGCGTAAACAGAAACATGTATCCATCCTCTGATGGCTACTTCCAGCAGGATAATGCACCATGTCACAAAGCTCCAATCATTTCACATTGGTTTCTTGAACATGACAATGAGTTCACTGCACTAAAATGGCCCCCACAGTCACCAGATCTCAACCCAATAGAGCATCTTTGGGATGTGGTGGAACAGGAGCTTCGTGCCCTGGATGTGCATCCCTCAAATCTCCATCCACTGCAAGATGCTATCCTATCAATATGGGCCAACATTTCTAAAGAATGCTACCAGCACCTGGTTGAATCAATTCCACGTAGAATTAAGGCAGTTCTGAAGGCAAAAGGGGGTCCAACACCGTATTAGTATGGGGGCACTAATAATTCTATATGTGTTCCTAATAATTCTATAGGTGAGTGTATATGGGAGGAATTATCTCCCCCTAGTGGTAGGCTCAGTGTAATACAATCTAAATACACCTGTAAGCAGGGATTATGCATAAAGATGCACTGCAGCACAAGACAATAATACAACAACTTTGCAGTACCCACGAGGGTAGTGGGACACTGCATAGTCAAAAACCACACATAAATTGCAAAAGCATATTTTTGGAATATGGTTTGACATAACAAAAAAAGTGATTTTATATGACATTTGATGATCAAAAGGGCTAGACTTATAGAACATTTATATATGGTGTTATTTTCTCACTTTTTTTCTCATGTCTTTTATTTCCCACAAAGTATATACAGGAAATAACGTATTAAACTATTGGAGAAGTCACTATACAAATGCATAAGCCACATCTACAGATACAATAGAAATAAATATAAATGATGTGCACTATTTAACGTTTTCCTGGAAAACTACAATATGAATAAAGATGCATCAATGCTCAAGAAAACGCAGCTAAAAAACGCATCAAAAACGCATACATACAATTTTTTGGGGGGACGGTTTGACATAAGAACATATAACTATATGTAACTATAGACTTTAATTGTTATATTGAAGGTCAGGTCTATTAGAAATATAGTATAGACCCTATTGTGATGTATAAATTATAAATTAAAGGAATGTGAAAAAAAATCAATTAATGGTTTTGTTTGTGACCTGCAAATGGATATAAAAAGTAGGAAGGACCCAAGAAATGATAATGGCCACTGAGGACGGAGTGAGTATACTTTGAAACGCGTTTGGCAGAATTTAAGATATATCAATCTAAACCATATATTCATCTAAGTATATATTGTGGCAAAGTTAAATTGAGAAGAAATCACAGAGGCAGAGGAGGCCGGCACGTGGAACACAGAATACTTAGAGCACCGTTCAGCTGGCGTAAAAAGCCACTGAGACCACGTGGGACGTCGTGAGGATACAGTGTAACAGGAAGTAAACGCTATACTACTCACACGGACCATGTGGGACGCCATAACGATACAGTGTAACAAGCAGTGAACTCTATACGACTGACACGGACCACGTGGGATGCAGTGACGATACAGAGTAACAGGCAGTAAACCCTATACTATTGACACAGACCGCGTGGGACCAGTGGCGGATCCAGAGCCTGGTCTCGGGAGGGGCACTTCCAGATTATTTTCTGTCCACCGCCACAAAACAATGGTACTTATAAAACAGACTACAGAGTGTAGCGGTATACTGTATATTGTGTGGCACAGTGTAGAGGTATACTGTATATTGTGGGGCACAGTGTAGAGGTATACTGTATATTGTGCGGCACAGTGTAGAGGTATACTGTATATTGTGTGGCACAGTGTAGAGGTATACTGTATATTGTGGGGCACAGTGTAGAGGTATACTGTATATTGTGGGGCACAGTGTAGAGGTATACTGTATATTGTGTGGCACAGTGTAGAGGTATACTGTATATTGTGGGGCCCAGTGTAGAGGTATACTGTATATTGTGGGGCACAGTGTAGAGGTATACTGTATATTGTGCGGCACAGTGTAGAGGTATACTGTATATTGTGTGGCACAGTGTAGAGGTATACTGTATATTGTGTGACACAGTGTAGCGGCATACTGTATATTGTGTGGCACAGTGTAGAGGTATACTGTATATTGTGGGGCACAGTGTAGAGGTATACTGTATATTGTGCGGCACAGTGTAGAGGTATACTGTATATTGTGTGGCACAGTGTAGAGGTATACTGTATATTGTGTGGCACAGTGTAGCGGTATACTGTATATTGTGGGGCACAGTGTAGAGGTATACTGTATATTGTGTGGCAGAGTGTAGGCTATATGTGTATAACAAACATATTTCACATGAAAACGTACAATTACTTGACTTGGCCCTTGGAGATCTCGGACACCACTTCCACACTTGGCTGGGGGGGCTCGGCGGAGCTGATGTTGTGTTTTATCCTAATGAGAAAGATTTCATAATAAGGATTTGGAGAAGGGGCAGAGGGGTCACAGAGCAGGGAGAGGCTGGTGCTGCTACTAGGGGGTCATACCATGGGGGAGTAATAAAGCCCACCATAATGCCCACCCAGTAGAAATAATTCTCCTTATAATGTGCAAAAAATACCCCCTTGTAATGCCCCAGGTGAGCTAATGTCCCCATAGTGCCCCCATAATGTGCCAGTATAAAATACTCCTATATAGTGCCCCCAGTAAATGCCCCAGAGTGCTCCACACCCTCCTTCCTCCTAGTGCCCCCCATAATGTACAAGTATAAAATGCTCCAGTAGATGCCCTCAGTGTCCCCCATAATTTGAAAGTATAAAATACCCCTTCTTACTGCCCCCCGTAGATGACCCCATAGTACTCCTCTCCCCCCTTCCCCATAGTATCCACAATAATGTGTCCCAGTATAAAATCGTACTGTACAGAGCCCCCTATATAAAATACCCCTTATTTGTGGCCTCGGTAGATGCCCCTATAGTGCCCCCAATAATGTTCCAGTAACAAGAGCAACCCCCCCCAATCATGTGCCAGTAATAACAGCCCCTCCATGTGCCAGTAAAAACAGCCCCCCCATGTGCCAATGATAACAGCCCCCCCCATGTGCCAATGATAACAGCCCCCCCATGTGGCAGTATTAATAACAGCCCCCCATGTGGCAGTATTAATAACAGCCCCCCATGTGCCAGTATTAATAACAGCCCCCCATGTGCCAGTATTAATAACAGCCCCCCATGTGCCAGTATTAATAACAGCCCCCCATGTGCCAGCAATAACAGCCCCCCCATGTGCCAGCAATAACAGCCCCCCCATGTGCCAGCAATAACAGCCCCCCCATGTGTCAGCAATAACAGCCCCCCATGTGCCAGCAATAACAGCCCCCCATGTGCCAGCAATAACAGCCCCCCATGTGCCAGCAATAACAGCCCCCCATGTGCCAGCAATAACAGCCCCCCCATGGGTCAGCAATAACAGCCCCCCCATGTGCCTGCAATAACAGCCCCCCATGGGCCTGCAATAACAGCCCCCCATGTGCCAGCAATAACAGCCCCCCCATGTGCCAGCAATAACAGCCCCCCATGTGCCAGCAATAACAGCCCCCCCATGGGTCAGCAATAACAGCCCCCCCATGTGCCAGCAATAACAGCCCCCCCATGTGCCAGCAATAACAGCCCCCCCATGTGCCAGCAATAACAGCCCCCCATGTGCCAGCAATAACAGCCCCCCCATGTGCCAGTAAAAGTATTGTATATATAAAAAAAAAAAAACACATACCTCCATGTCAGCAATGCGATGCAGGCCTCTTCCGGCCTGTGTCCCGCGCTGTATGGCTCAGGCACTAGTGCCTGCAGTCTATCAGAGGAAGGGAAAGGGACACACCTCTTCCTCCCCTGCCTCAGCACTTCCATCTGTATCGCTGTCCTGAGGACGGCGATACAGATGACTATGGAGATGAGCGCTTCCACAATGGATGCGCTCATCTCCCTGTGCCCCGCCGCCGCCAGCTCGAGGGGGGGGGGGTTGGGGGGGCTATTGCCCCATTGCCCACCCCTGGATCCGCCCCTGCGTGGGACACCTTGACAATGCAGTGTAACAGGCAGTAAACCCTATACTACTTACACAGACCATGTTGGACTCCGTGACGATACAGTGTAACAAGCAGTAGACCCTATACTACTGACACGGACTACATGGGATGCTGGGATGATACTGTGTAACAGGCAGTAAACTCTATACTACTGACACAGACCACGTGGGACGCTGCGACGATACAGTGTAACAAGCAGTAAACCCTATACTACTGACACGGACCACGTGGGATGCCGTGATGATACAGAGTAAGAGGCAGTAAACCCTATACTACTTACATGGACCAAGTGGGACGCCGTGACGATACAGTTGTAACAAGCGGTAAACCCTATACTACTGACACGGACCACGTGGGACGGCGTGACGATACAGTGTAACAAGCAGTAAACCCTATACTACTGACACGGACCACGTGGGATGCCGTGATGATACAGTGTAACAGGCAGTAAACTCTAAACTACTGACACAGACCACGTGGGATGCCGAGCCTGGGTGCGAGGATTACGGACTCCAGTACCATGTGGGATGCCTCGGCGAGCATCTGATCCACACACACAGAAAAACATGGCGAGTACGTACTCCTTCTTACGATATTCCATACAGGAACTTATTAATGGGATTCACAAGATAATCCCCATCATCCACAATATAAAATAAGGATAACTCTACTTGCATTGTGGGACATATTCTTTCTTCATCAGCCTTTTACATGGTAAAAACTGGAACTACATCCATAGAAATGGAATAGGAGTGATCATTGGCCGCATCCTACAATAACATATTTTATGGTTTTTAATAATATATCTGTCTAAGTATAGCGTACATTGTGTACCACACATTATAGAACTACAGTACAATATTAGTATTATATACGCAGTGTATGCTAGACGGGATTTCCCACATGTGGTCAATACGATATTCATTTGTTTTATATTTTAATTTGTTTTTATTTTTTATTTTATTATATCTCAATATTGTTCTGAGACACAATAAATGTTTAACATATTTCAAATGATATCTATGTGGTCCAGATGAGAGTCTGCCTGTCACATATGTAAGCAGTTCGAAATCCCTGGCCTTTGAAATGCTGCCATTCCGTCCGGTGGAGACGGAGAGTTTTCAAAATGTCATGACGGCAGGTGCCCCACGGTACGTGGTTCATAGTCGCCACTACTTTTCCAGGCGGGCCTTCCCTGCCCTGCATGAACAAGTCGTGGAAAAAGGTGTGAGCCATCAGTGGCACGGTCCACATAACCACCGAGGACTGCTGGGCATTTCTCAGTGCCTTCTGTTGCCTCCTCCTCCTACTCCGGTTCTTTCTCTACTGCCTCCTCATCACGTCAGTGCAGGACCGGCATTAGGAAGGGGGGCAAACAGGGCAATTGACCAGGGCCCCCTTTCAAAAAGGGGGCCCCTGCTGTTTGATAGTTAAGTGGGCTGATGGTGGGAGCCTGTATCTGACCCCAGGCTCTGACCTCAGCTGCTGGACTGCAGGGGGCTCCCAGGACCCTCTCTTATGAAAGTACCTGGTAAGTCCATCCAGTAAAAAACATGCAGCAGTGTCTGTGGAGGAGGCTGCAGGGCTGCTGGGGTCACTCTCATTGTAGAAGCCCTGCACTGCCCTCAAGTACTGATGGTCACTTATCTGTGAGCTCACTGTGGCCCCTGTCTGTGAGCTCCCTGCTGCGCTCCCTTTGCCCCTTTTTGCGCTCCCTGTGTGCACCCCCTTTGACCCCTGTGTGCACCCCCTGTGCACCATATCTGACACAGTGCTGATGACGCCGTCCTCAGCGTTGCTGTCCCACTTCTATGTCTCCTTGAAAAAATGCTTCAGGTGATGATGAATGAGGATGTGGCACAGGAGGAAGAGGAGGAGGAATAGGTATCATTCCCACGGTTATCAGGCCAGTCGTCCACAGGTGGCTTGGAGGGTGGGTTCCTGCAGCAACAGCGGCCAGGTACCCAACTGTCCAGCCACGGCACAGTTTTGGAAGAGGAGGATGGAGAGGATGATGAGGAGGAGGAGGATCCCCTGTAACAGCAGGGTGGCACCCAAATCAGCTCACAGGCATCACTGGAGCATGGCTGGGGGGATACAGAGGACACGGACGATATATCTCTCTCCGAGGACAGCTTGTCATTGCCTCTGGGCAGCCTGGCACAGATGAGCGACTACATGCTGCAGTGCCTGTGTAATACCCCAGAGTGGGCATTACCACCTCCTTTGTACCCCCACTATCTTGGTTGGTGCATCCTGTGTTATCATTAATATTTAATGTCATTTCCTGCAATGTCTGTATATGTATTTCCTTGCAAATGTTATGTTAGAGTGTAATGTGCCTGGTTCACCAGCAGGTGGCAGCAACAGCGTAAGTATTAGCTTCTAGTTCCCTTCCAGCCCTCTCTAGCGAGGGAGGAGTTGGTTAATTAGTGTGCAGTCTAGTCTACTCCTTCCTAAGGGCCCTGCCTCTGAAGTCTACATGCTTCACTGTCCCCTTCTTGGCTTGCATTGCCATCATCCAAGCTGAAGCTAGAGCTTGAGGTACTCAAAGCCAGGACAAGTTACTAGGGTTATAGTAAGAGACAGACTACAGCTAACCTGAGTTCCAGCAGAAGAGGAAGAGTTTCCTATTTAAGCCAAGCATAGCAGAGCTGAGAGAGCTGCCGCATAGCAGAGCTGGGATTGTTGCAGAGAAGTGTTTGCCTGCCAAAGTTAAGCCAATACCTGCTGATGACCAAGATACCGTTTGGAAACAGTTTGGATTACCGTTTATGTCAAGTAAAGCGGTGTTCAACGTTACTTCAAGTCTGGACTCCATTTATTCCACTTATTCATCATCCAAGTTCAACTACCCTTTTTGCACTTCTTTGGACTACATCACGTCTGGGATCCAGGTAGGAGCACTGTGAGACGTGTGTACAACATCAACAGAGACCGTAGGCCACTCTACACCACTCTGGCAATCCTACCCTGGGTACTAACATTACCATTTACAAAGGGGACTCCATGTCCTAGTTGCTTAACTGCAAATGGCGTCACGATTACTTGCTCTATAAGAAATATTTCATAGAAACCTCCTAAGGGTCAAGTGATACTCCAGACGCCTTCACAGTAGGCCATTGCACCCACGCAACGACTGCTAAGTTGCCCACATTCAGATGGATCCCCGCTGCTATAAGGACAATGTGCCGTTCTTACTTCCATCACTGGAGTGTGATCAGAAGATGTGTGAGTACAAGCGAACGTTGGTAGATGCACTGCTGATGGCGTTCCCACAGGACAGCGGGGGCTCAGTGGAAGCACGAGGCAGAGACAGAGGAGAAGGAGGAAGTCGCCAAAACAGCAGGAGCACCGCCATCACCTCAGTAGGCAGGGTTAGCATGGAAAAGCTTTGTCAGCACGCCACAACATCCAGCAGCACCATCTGATACGGAAAGTCTTAGCAGGAGGCAGAGTTTCAGCAACATGGTGGAACAGTACGTGTCCACAAGTCTGCACGTACTGATTGATGGGTCTGCCCCATTCAACTTCTGGGTCTCCAAATTGGGCACATGGCCTGAGCTTGCCCTTTATGCCTTGGAGGTGCTGGCCTGGCCTGTGTGTATTGTCTGAACGTGTGTTTAGCACGGCAGGGAAAGTGATCACAGACAGGGGAATCCACCTGTCCACAGCCAACATGGACAAGCTCTCGTTCATTAAAATGAACCAGACAAGGATCCCACAGGACTTGTCCGTACCTTGGCCAGAGTAGAGAAGTATACCAGCTGCACCCAGCCATTGTTATACTCCAGCGCAGTTTGTGCGTTCTGTTTGCCATTTCCCATTGACTTCAAAGGGGTTCGTTGTTCAAGGTCAAGTTCGGAACCTGAATCGAACTTTGAAACGAAGTTCAGCCGAAGCCCTCGAACCCGGACATCCAGCGGTCGGCTCATTACTATTTATTAGCTGAAAGTATTGTATTTCCCTGTGATGGTTTTTTCACCAACCACAACTTAAAGGGCTTCTGTCACCCCCAAAACACATTTTAAATTTTTGGGCTTGTTAAAATCCTTATTGAACGACTATTCCCTATATAGGGCTCTTACCTTTGTCTGTGGCTTCGTTTCATTAAAAATAGATTTTTTAAAATATGCAAATGACTTCACTACCAGCAAGTAGGGCGTCTACTTGCTGGTAGCCACCGCAAAAAACCGCCCCCTCCTCCTGTTGATTGACAGGGCCAGCGAGCGCTCTCCTCCTCCGGCTGGCCCTGTCAGCATTTCAAATCCTGCGCCTGTCTTCATTCGGCTCAGGCGCTCAGAGAAGGAGGCTCGCCTCCTCAGCACTCCCTCAGTGCTACCTCTTGAAGCTCATCAAGAGAATGCCAAGAGTGTGCAAAGCAGTAATCAAAGCAAAAGGTGGCTACTTTGAAGAACCTAGAATATGACATATTTTCTGTTTTTTCACACTTGTTTGTTATGTATATAATTCCACATGTGTTAATTCATAGTTTTGATGCCTTTATAGTCATGAAAATAAAGAAAACTCTTTGAATGAGAAGGTGTGTCCAAACTTTTGGTCTGTACTGTATATATAATCATACTTCTGATTAGAGTTGAGAGGACACCTGGATGTTCGGGTTCGGCAGGTTCGGCCAAACTTGAAAAAAAAAATTGGGTTCGGGACCAGAACTTGACCCCGAACCCGAACCCCATTGAAGTCAATGGGGACCCGAACTTTTGAGCACTAAAATGGCTGTAAAAATGTCATGGAAAGAGCTAGAGGGCTGCAAAAGGCAGCAAAATGTGCTTAAGAGCATGGCAAATGTGGATAGGGAAATGAATTAAAAAAACATAAAAGACCTTAAAAAAATAAAAATTAGGAATGATGTAGGAGGAAGAGGTTGAGGAGTCGGTGAATGGGTGGATGTGGCCGTGTAGGCTCACTTGGCGGTCTAAATGGAAGCGGCAGTGAAGGAGGAATAGGTAGCCAACACAGATGTGTGTTATTTACCATTTTTACATAGGGGTATCCCCCAAAATATTGGGACATATAAAAAAAAAAAGGAATAAGTGCACTTGAGTACAAGGATGGATGGTTGAGGCTGTTAGAACTGTCTATTCTGCACAAGATACAGACAAGTTTTGTGGGATCCATGTCTGGTTCATTTTAATGAACGTGAGCTTGTCCACATTGGCTGTAGACAGGCGGCTGCGTCTGTCTGTAATGACGCCTCCTGCCGTGCTAAATACACGTTCAGAGAGTACACTGGCTGCAGGGCAGGCCAGCACCTCCAAGGCATACAGGGCAAGCTCTGGCCATGTGGACAATTTGGAGACCCAGAAGTTGAATGGGGCAGAACCATCAGTCAGTACGTGTAGGCGTGTGCACAGGTACTGTTCCACCATGTTGTTCAAATGCTGCCTCCTGCTAACACGCTCCATATCAGCAGTTGGGGCCGGTTTTTGCGGCGAGGTGACAAAGCTTTTCCACATGTCGGCCATGCTAACCCTGCCTTCTGAGGTGCTGGCGCTGACACAGCTGCGTTGGCGAACTCTTCCTCATCCCCTGCCTTCGCCTTGTGCTTCCACTTGTCCCCCGGCGTCAGTCGAGAATGCTCTCAGGAGCGCGTCTACCAGCGTGCGCCTGTAGTCGCGCATCTTCCGATCACGCTCCAGTGAGGGAATTAAGGACGGCACATTGTCTTTGCAACAGGGATCCAGCAGGGTGGCAACCCAGTAGTCCGCACACGTTAAAATGTGGGCAACTCTGCTGTCGTTGCGCAGGCACTGCAGCATGTAGTCGCTCATGTGTGCCAGGCTGCCCAGAGGTAAGGACAAGCTGTCCTCTGTGGGAGGCGTATCGTCTGCGTACTCCGTATCCCCCCAGCCACGCACCAGTGATGGGCACGAGCTGCGTTGGATGCCACCCCGCTGTGAACATGCTTCATCCCCATCCTCCTCCTCATCCTCGTCCTCCTCGTCCTCCAGTAGTGGGCCCTGTCTGGCCACATTTGTACCTGGCCTCTGCTGTTGCAAAAATCCTCTGTCTGAGCCACTTCTAAAAGACTGGCCTGAAAGTGTTAGAGATGACCCCTCTTCCTCCTCCTTGTCCTGGGCCACCTCCTCTTCCATCATCACCCTAAGTGTTTTCTCAAGGAGACATAGAAGTGGTATTGTAACGCTGATAACGGCGTCATCGCCACTGGCCATGTTGGTGGAGTACTCGAAACAGCGCAACAGGGCACACAGGTCTCGCATGGAGGCCCAGTCATTGGTGGTGAAGTGGTGCTGTTCCGCAGTGCGACTGACCCGTGCGTGCTGCAGCTGAAACTCCACTATGGCCTGCTGCTGCTCGCACAGTCTGTCCAGCATGTGCAAGGCGGAGTTCCACCTGGTGGGCACGTCGCATATGAGGCGGTGAGCGGGAAGGCCGAAGTTACGCTGCAGCGCTGACAGCCGAGCGGCGGCAGGATGAGAACGCCGGAAGCGCACACAGACGGCCCGCGCAGCAGCTCTGACATGTCGGGGTAGTTGTGAATGAATTTCTGCACCACCAAATTCAGCACATGCACCAGGCAAGGGATGTGCGTCAAACCGGCTAGTCCTAGAGCTGCAAAGAGATTTCGCCCATTATCGCACACCACCAGGCCGGGCTTGAGGCTCACCGGCAGCAACCACTCGTCGGTCTGTTGTTCTATACCCCCCCCCCCAAACATATGAGTTTCAGAATGGCCTGCTGACGTTTACCCCGGGCTGTGTTGAAGTTGGTGGTGAAGGTGTGTGGCTGACTGGATGAGCAGGTGGAAGAAGAGGAGGAGGAAGCTGAGTAGGAGGAGGAGGAGACAGGAGGCAAAGAATGTTGCCCTGCGATCCTTGGCGGCGGAAGGACGTGCGCCAAACAGCTCTCCGCCTGGGGGCCAGCCGCCACTACATTTACCCAGTGTGCAGTTAGGGAGATATAGCGTCCCTGGCCGTGCTTACTGGTCCACGTATCTGTGGTTAGGTGGACCTTGCCACAGATGGCGTTGCGCAGTGCACACTTGATTTTATCCGATACTTGGTTGTGCAGGGAGGGCACGGCTCTCCTGGAGAAGTAGTGGCGGCTGGGAACAACATACTGTGGGACAGCAAGCGACATGAGCTGTTTTAAGCTGTCCGTCTCCACCAGCCTGAATGACAGCATTTCAAAGGCCAGTAGTTTAGAAATGCTGGCATTCAGGGCCAGGGATCGAGGGTGGCTAAGTGGGAATTTACGCTTTCTCTCAAAGGTTTGTGAGATGGAGAGCTGAACGCTTCCGTGTGACATGGTGGAGATGCTTGGTGACGGAGGTGGTGTTGTTGGTGGCACATCCTCTGTTTGCTGGGTGGCAGGTGCCAACGTTCCTCCAGAGGCGGAGGAAGAGGCCGAGGCAGCAGCAGAAGAGGCCGAGGCGGCAGAAGAGGGAGCAGGAGGGGCCTGAGCCCTTTCTTGGTTTTGAAGGTGCTTACTCCACTATAGCCCGTGTCTCTCATGTAGATGCCTGGTCATGCAGGTTGTGCTAAGGTTCAGAACGTTAATGCCTCGCTTCAGGCTCTGATGGCACAGCGTGCAAACCACTCGTGTCTTGTCGTCAGCACATTGTGTGAAGAAGTGCCATGCCAGGGAACTCCTTGAAGCTGCCTTTGGTGTGCTCGGTCCCTGGTGATGGTGGCCAGTAGCAGGCGAACTGTTTTGGCGACGGCTGCTCTGCTTTTGCACCCTGCTCCCGCTTTTGCTACGCTGTTGGCTCGGTCTCACCACTGCCTCTTCCTCCGAACTCTGAAAGTCAGTGGCACGATCTTCTTTCCATGTGGGGTCTAGGACCTCATCGTCCCCTGCATCGTCTTCCACCCAGTCTTCCTCTCTGACCTCCTTTTCGGTCTGCACACTGCAGAAAGACGCAGCAGTTGGCACCTGTGTTTCGTCATCATCAGAGACGTGCTGAGGTGGTATTCCCATGTCCTCTTCATGAAACATAAGTAGTTGTGCGTCAGTGCATTCTATGTCTTCCACCCCTGGGGAAGGGCTAGGTGGATGCCCTTGGGAAACCCTGCCAGCAGAGTCTTCAAACAGCATAAGAGACTGCTGCATGACTTGAGGCTCAAACAGGTTCCCCGATATGCACGGGGGTGATGTGACAGACTGATGGGCATCGGTTTCAGGTGCCACCTGTGCGCTTTCTGCAGAAGACTGGGTGGGAGATTATGTGAATGTGCTGGATCCACTGTCGGCCACCCAATTGACTAATGCCTGTACCTGCCCAGGTCTTACCATCCTTAGAACGGCATTAGGCCCTACCAAATATCGCTGTAGATTCTGGAGGCTACTGGGACCTGAGGTAGTAGGTTCAGTAGGATGTGTAGCTGTGGCAGAACGGCCACGTCCTCTCCCTGCACCAGAGGCTCCACCACCACCACCACGACTACGTCCCTTATTAGATGTTTGTCTCATAGTTAGCGTTCACAAAGCAAAGTAAAAAGTGGTTAAGTCTGTTAAAAATAATTAACCGCCAATAAAAACCCTGATGTAGGGTATTGCACTAAATTATTATTTTTTTAACTCTATATGACAGCAGTATTTGTGGCCTAACCAAGGGGTGGCGGTAGACCCTTGGTGCAGGCTCTCATGGGGGTGCCGGCTGCTATGAGCGCTTCCATCAATACAGATGGAAGCGCTCATTGCTGGAGCGCCGGGGAGTCATCTCCCGGCGCTCCTTCTCTCCTCCAGGCTCGGCCCAGCGGTGATGTTATGGCGCGTGTCTCACTGCTGCGCCGAAGATGAGCTGCTGTAAGTGAATGAAATGATTTAGGTTAGGGGGGCCACTGGGGGGGTCATTACATTGTGTGAGTGCCCCTTACACAGTATAATAAGTAGTGCCCCCATACACAGTGTAATGATCCTCAGTGCCCCCGATTCAGTATAATCATCCCCTATGACCCCCATACAATACAAGGACTCCCAGTGACCCCCATACAGTATATTTTGGGGGTCCATAGTGGTTATTATACTGTAGGGGGTCACTATACTTTCTGGGGGGCACTGGAGGTTATTATACTGTGTGGGAGCCACAGGGGGACGTGTCACTGTAAAAAAAATGCCACAAGGGGGTCCACTGAGATTTATCGCCCAAGGGCCCACATGAACCTGGAGCAGGCCCTGGTTTTACTTCTCATGAAGTCAAGTCCTTTGCCCTCTCCTGCAAAATAGTCATCAATATAATACATTTCCACTTATCTTGTCATTCATTAGGGAGCCACAAAAACAAGGTTGTCCGAATATTTCAAACTAATGAGCTATCCTCATGTCATGGTCCTACTCATGGCACTGCCGATCATGTTTGAGGAGACAGCAGTGTTCGGCTTTTCCCTAGCTCAGTGATGTCACGTTCATCTGTCACGTGGCCTAGGCCACAAGTGAATGAGACTGAACTGCAATACTAAGCCAATCCGCTCTCCAATGAGTGGCACAATGTCACGGAACCATGAACCAGACGTACAACAGAAGATAAGAGAAAATAAGAAGGCTTTATTGGAAATAAAGCTGTAAAGCAAAAGTCCAAACGGATGGTGAAACCGAGCAGAGTCTTTGCGAAGCCAGAGGTCAGGAACCAGAAGGGTAGTCAGACGAAGCCAGGATCAGGAACCAGCAGGGTAGTCAGACAAAGCCAGGATCAGGAACCAGCAGGGTAGTCAGACGAAGCCAGGATCAGGAACCAGCAGGGTAGTCAGACGAAGCCAGGATCAGGAACCAGAAGCAGCAGCAGTCTTAGAAGCATGTGTACACAAGAGGACCAAGCAAGGAACTGAAGCCACAGACCTCCTATATATATGAGCTAGGCATCCAGCTCCTCCCAGTGGGAAGGAGGAGCCGCAGGGTGGAAGGCTACAAGAAACCCAGAAACCAAGATGGCCGCCAGCACATGTCAAACGAAGGAGAACAGCAAAAAGGTAAGACCATGACAGTACCTCCCCCTCAAGGGCCCCTCCTCCGCGGAGCACAAAACGGTTTCTGAGGGAAGCGTGCGTGGAAGGCTCGGAGCAAGGCAGGAGCATGGACATCTGCGGAGGGAACCCAGGAACGCTCCTCTGGACCATAACCACGCCAATGGACCAAAAACTGCAACCGACCGCGGACCAGGCGTGAGTCCAGGATATTGCTCACCTCATATTCCTCACGATTGCCCACTTGGACCGGACGAGGCCGAGGAACCGAGGAAGTGAAACGATTACACACCAGTGGCTTCAACAGGGAGACATGAAACACGTTGGAGATCCGCATGCCAGGAGGAAGCGCAAGGGCATAGGCTACCGGGTTTACCCTGCGAAGCACTCGGAAGGGACCAACAAAGCGAGGCGCCAGCTTGGGAGTGGGCACTCGAAGGTTGAGGTTGCGGGTGGACAACCATACACGGTCTCCGACCTGGTAGGAAGGAGCAGGCGCTCGTCTGCGATCAGCCTGGAGTCTCTGGCGCTGCGCAGAGACCTCAAGGGACTTCTGGATCTGTACCCAAGAAGCACGTAGGACGGAAAGGTGATCCTCCACAGCCGGAATATCCTGGGGAGAGAATACCTCCGGTAACACGGCAGGTTGGAACCCATAATTGGCCATGAAGGGAGACGTCCCAGAGGAAGAGTTCACCGCCGTGTTCCTGGCAAACTCAGCCCAAGGCAGGAGGTCAACCCAATTGTCTTGGTGGTCGGAGACATAGCAACGAAGGAATTGCTCCAAGGCCTGATTGGATCGTTCTGCGGCCCCATTGGACTGAGGGTGGTAGGCCGAGGAGAAGGAGAGATGAATCCCCAACTGGGAGCAAAAGGCGCGCCAGAACCTGGACACAAACTGACTCCCCCGATCCGACACAATCTCCTTGGGCAAACCGTGCAACCGGAAGACCTCCCTGGCAAAAATCGTGGCCAACTCTTGTGCAGAGGGTAACTTCTTGAGAGGAACACAGTGGCACATTTTGGAAAACCGATCCACAATCATGAGAATGACCGTATGGCCTCGGGATGCAGGGAGGTCCACAATGAAATCCATCCCCAGGTGTGACCATGGGCGCTCCCCGGTGGCTATGGGTTGCAGAAGGCCCAACGGAAGGTGCCGAGGGGACTTACTCTGGGCACAAACGGAGCATGCCGCTACATATGCGGCGATGTCGGAACGTAGGGAAGGCCACCAGAACAGACGTGAAACAGCCCAGGACAGCTGATTCTTTCCAGGATGCCCCGCGGTCTTGGAGTTATGGTAGGTACGCAACAACCGAGTGCGCAACTCCTCAGGCACAAAACATCTGCCGTTGGGTCTCCCAGAGGGAGCACCAGATTGAGCCGCCAAAATCTGCTCACCCAGGGGAGAGGTCAGGCTGGTGCGAATGGCGGCCAGGATCTGATTCGGAGGTATGACCGAAGTCGGAATCGACTCCTCCCTGGACAGCTCGGAGTACTGCCGTGATAAGGCATCCGCCCTGATGTTCTTGGAACCGGGTAGGTAGGAGACCACGTAATTAAAACGTGACAAGAACAGAGCCCATCTGGCCTGACGTGGTGTCAATCTCTTGGCCTCAGAAAGGTAGGTCAGATTCTTGTGGTCCGTCAGGATGAGAACCGGAACCACCGAACCCTCGAGCAAGTGCCTCCATTCTTTAAGGGCCTGCACGATGGCCAATAACTCCCTGTCACCAATCTGATAGTTGCACTCCGCGGAAGACAGTTTCCGGGAGTAAAACCCACAAGGAAGCAGAGGACCCTCTGGTGTTCTACGCTGAGACAGAAGGGCGCCTACTCCCGTCTCAGACGCGTCCACCTCGAGGACAAAGGGCAACCCAGGGTTGGGATGCGACAGAATCGGAGCCGACACAAAGGCGGACTTTAGGGCCTCAAAAGCTCGGATGGCCTCGAGCGGCCAGACCTGGGAATTACTGCCCTTCCTGGTCAGATCCGTGAGAGGCTTGGCCAGCATGGAAAAGTCCCTGATGAACTTCCGATAATAATTGGCGAAGCCCAAAAAGCGCTGCAGGGAACGAAGACCACTGGGCTGGGGCCACTGTAAGACAGCCGAAACCTTCTCAGGATCCATGGAGAACCCCTCAGCGGAAATGATGTAACCTAAGAAGGTTACCTGGGATCGGTGAAATTCGCATTTCTCAAGCTTACCGAACAGCTTGTTCTCTCGTAACCGTTGCAACACTCGTCTGACATCCAGAATGTGGACCTCCATGGATTCAGAATATACCAAGATGTCATCCAAATAGACCACCACACACTGCTGCAACAGGTCACGGAAAACATCGTTGATGAATTCCTGAAAGACTGCGGGCGCATTGCACAACCCAAAGGGCATAACCAAGGATTCATAATGACCGGTCCTGGTGTTAAACGCGGTCTTCCACTCATCGCCCGCCTTGATCCTTACCAGGTTATATGCCGCCCTCAGGTCGAGTTTGGTAAAGACCGTGGCCCCTTTAAGGCGATCGAACAGCTCGGAAATCAAGGGTATCGGGTAAGCGTTCTTGATCGTGATGCGATTGAGACCCCTGTAATCGATGCAAGGCCTCAACTCACCGCCCTTCTTTTTCACAAAGAAAAATCCAGCCCCTGCCGGGGACGAAGATTTGCGAATGTGTCCGCGTGAAAGCGCCTCCCTCACGTACTCCTCCATGGCCTCATTCTCCGCTACAGACAGTGGATAGACTTTGCCACGAGGAGGAACGGCACCAGATTGTAACTCTATGGCACAATCGTATGGGCGGTGCGGAGGTAGGGCAACCGCGCACACCTTATCGAATACATCCCGGTACTCCTCGTATTCAGGAGGCAACAGAGAGTCCGAGGAAGTACACAGCAACTTGACAGGCCCATGGATGCAACTAGCCCCACACTGCGGTGACCACGAGAGGATCTCGACCGATCTCCAATCGAAAGTCGGATTATGCTTCTGGAGCCAGGGGTACCCCAAGACCACCGAGTAGTGTGGAGACGAAATAACCTGGAGACAGACCGACTCTCTGTGAACGGCACCAATGGCTATCCCCACTGGAAGGGTCTCATGAGTCACGTGTGGCGGCAGAAGGGGTCTGCCGTCTATCGCCTCAAGAGCCAGTGGGGAACCTCGAGCCTGCAGAGGAATGGAATTGGCGGCAGCGAACACACTATCAATGAACAAACCACCAGCACCAGAGTCCACCAACGCCTGGGTCGTCACCGAGCCCCCGACCCAGGAGAGGACAACAGTGATCAGTGGTTTGTCAACACGGGAAACCGGGGACGAGGAGACTCCACCCAAGATCTGCCCCCGACAGGATCTCAGGTACGAGCGTTTTCCCGGACGGTTCGGACATGCCAACCGAAAATGCCCACCGAGACCACAGTACATGCATCGGCCCTCGCGTCTCCGGAGTGCCCTCTCCCCCTCGGACAGGCGAGCAAACCCCAGCTGCATGGGTTCACCCCCAGACAAGTCATCCCCAGGAGGCGTGGGAGGAGAGGGAGGCACGGGTGGGACAGCAAACGTAGGCACCAATCTGTTAGAAGACCTCCGCAGGTTCTCCTTAAAGGAAGGTCTCTCCCTGAGTCTGGTGTCAATCAAAATCAGGAATGAAATAAGAGACTCGAGCTCAACTGGTAGGTCCTTAGCTGCAACCTCATCCTTCAAGGCATCCGAGAGACCATGAGAGAAAGCAGCGACCAGAGCCTCATTATTCCAGCCCACCTCTGCTGCCAGGGTACGAAACTCAATGGCGTATTCAGCTACGGATCGTGAACCCTGTCTGATGGACATAAGGAGCTTCGCAGCAGAGGCAGCACGAGCCGGCACATCGAATACCTTCCGAAGAGAAGCAACAAAACCGGAAAACTCGGCAACCACCGGATTGTTGTTCTCCCATAAAGGGCTGGCCCAGGCCAAGGCCTTGTCCGAGAGCAGCGAGATCAAGAAGCCCACCTTTGATCTCTCAGTAGGAAAGGCATGTGGCAGCAACTCGAAATAAATGCCCACCTGGTTAAGGAAACCTCGGCACTGAGTTGGCTCTCCCCCAAAGCGCTGTGGAAGAGGGGCAGAACCGGTCATACCCCGAAACACCGCAGGCGCAACAACAGGTGTCGGGGTAGACTCTGGCGCAACAACCGGAGCGGCAGTAGGAGCGAGCCCAGGAGCGACAACCGACCCATCGGCAACGGGAGCGAAATGAGCCGTGCGTTCAAGCAGGGTTTGCAACGCCACAGCGAACCGACCCAACAGGTGATCCTGCTGATCAAGTCTGGCAACCAGCGTGGGTAGCGAGGATGGCCCTGTACCGTCAGAATTCATGGCTTGGTCCTAATGTCACGGAACCATGAACCAGACGTACAACAGAAGATAAGAGAAAATAAGAAGGCTTTATTGGAAATAAAGCTGTAAAGCAAAAGTCCAAACGGATGGTGAAACCGAGCAGAGTCTTTGCGAAGCCAGAGGTCAGGAACCAGAAGGGTAGTCAGACGAAGCCAGGATCAGGAACCAGCAGGGTAGTCAGACAAAGCCAGGATCAGGAACCAGCAGGGTAGTCAGACGAAGCCAGGATCAGGAACCAGCAGGGTAGTCAGACGAAGCCAGGATCAGGAACCAGAAGCAGCAGCAGTCTTAGAAGCATGTGTACACAAGAGGACCAAGCAAGGAACTGAAGCCACAGACCTCCTATATATATGAGCTAGGCATCCAGCTCCTCCCAGTGGGAAGGAGGAGCCGCAGGGTGGAAGGCTACAAGAAACCCAGAAACCAAGATGGCCGCCAGCACATGTCAAACGAAGGAGAACAGCAAAAAGGTAAGACCATGACACACAGTGCTTGGTAAGCTGAGAGAAGGCTGTGGTGTCAGGATGAGTGAACTGATTCCTAACAAACTGGGTTGGTTACAAGTTTCGCTTTTCACATTCACTTCAGACAAATCCAGTAAAGCGGCATGTAGCATCATTTTACTGCACCACAAGGGAGGAAGAAGAAGGGTGCCCACATATCCCTGGGAGGAAGTGGTTGGGAGGCTTTTCCCTGGATCAGCCAATCAGTGGAAGGAACAGTAGGCAGGAAGGTGCCTGAGCAAAATGTCCTTCTGTGTTGGGCTGTTGATGGGATGGGTCCATGACAGAAAACAATCTTACATGGTATACAGAGGAGCTGGGGCACTGTTCTACACTACAAAACCAGCCACATGCAAGAAAAAAAAATAAAAATTCCTCATTTGAACAAAAAGGTCTGTATTTTTTCCAACACCTCAAATTTCTCCATATTTGTTATTGCCAGCACATCAGCGCCAGCATTCTGCTGCTGAGCAATGGCACTTTTTTATGTTGTATAAACTATTCTTCTATTGGTAGGCACACTTTCATACAGGAATTTCTGTTATAGACTCGTGATGTTTACCATATATAGATTTATATTTATTATTACAAAAAATACACAGTAGAAACCCTAATCACCTTTTAATCTATCCACTAAAATAAAGAAACCAGTCTAATTGCTGAAAATACATACAGTTAGATCCATAAATATTGGGACATCAACACAATTCTAACATTTTTGGCTTTATACACCACCACAATGGATTTGAAATGAAACGGACAAGATGTGCTTTACCTGCAGACTGTCAGCTTTAATTTGAGGGTATTTACATCCAAATCAGGTGAACGGTGCAGGAGTTACAGCAGTTTCCATATGTGCCTCCCACTTGTTAAGGGACCAAAAGTAATGGGAAAATTGGCTTCTCGGCTGTTCCATGGCCAGGTGTGTGTTATTCCCTCATTATCCCAATTACAATGAGCAGATACAAGGTCCAGAGCTCATTTCCAGTCTGCTATTTGCATTTGGAATCTGTTGCTGTCAACTCTCAAGATGAGATCCAAAGAGCTGTCACTATCAGGGAAGCCATTATTAGGCTGAAAAAACACAACAAACCCATCAGAGAGATAGCAAAAACATTAGGCCTGGCCAAAACAACTGTTTGGAACATTCTTAAAAAGAAGGAACGCACCGGTTGAGCTCAGGAACACTAAAAGACCCGGAAGACCACGGAAAACAACTGTGGTGGATGACCGAAGAATTCTTTCCCTGGTGAAGAAAACACCCTTCACAACAGTTGGCCAGATCAAGAACACTTTCCAGGAGGTAGGTGTATGTGTGTCAAAGTCAATGATCAAGAGAAGACTTCACCAGAGTGAATACAGAGAGTTCACCACAAGATGTAAACCATTGGTGAGCCTCAAAAACAGGAAGGCCAGATTAGAGTTTGCCAAACGACATCTAAAAAGCCTTCACAGTTCTGGAACAACATCCTATGGACAGATGAGACCAAGATCAACTTGTACCAGAGTGATTGGAAGAGAAGAGTATGGAGAAGGAAAGGAACTGCTCATGATCCTAAGCATACCACCTCATCAGTGAAGCATGGTGGTGGTAGTGTCATGGCGTGGGCATGTATGGCTGCCAACGGAACTGCTTCTCTTGTATTTATTGATGATGTGACTGCTGACAAAAGCAGCAGGATGAATTCTGAAGTGTTTCGGGCAATATTATCTGCTCATATTCAGCCAAATGCTTCAGAACTCATTGGACGGCGCTTCACAGTGCAGATGGACAATGACCCAAAGCATACTGCAAAAGCAACCAAACTGTTTTTTAACCTCCTCCCATCCGCCCATAGGATATAAACGTCCTATGGGTGGATCTCTATTTCTGAACGCACGTTTTAAAACGTCCATTCAGAAAGTGCAGCTGCACGCTAATCGTGCAGCTGCTGATCGGGTTTCCCGCTGTCAGTGACAGCAGGGCAACCCAGAGAGAAGTCAGGGACAGTGCCCAGGTGTCCCTGCCTTCTAGATCGGTGTATACACAGCGCTCACCGAGCTCTGTGTATGCAGAGCAGGAAGCGCTATGCGCTTCCTGTTCCGGCCCGGCGGTCATGTGACCGCCGTGACCGGAGAGTGCAGGAGCTGTGTGAGGTCTTTCAGAGACCTCGATCAGCCCTGCACTGAGGCTGTACAGCGCAGTATTATGCTGTACAGCCTCTCTAGGGGTGTATTTGTCCTGTAACTGGGGCTACTATGTCAGCCCCAGTTACAGGAGAAATCAATAGTGAAAAAAAAAAAAGAAAAAGTGAAGCAAATGTCCCCCAGAGGTCTTGTATGACCTTATGGGGGACGAGAAGTGTAAAAAAAAATAAAAAAATGAAAAAATTAACTAGAGGGTTGAAAAAATTTAATAAAAAAAAGTTTCACATGTAAAAAAAAAAGTCCCCAAGTAAGGAATAAAAAAGAAAATGTTAAAAATAGAAAAAATAAAATAAAATAGACATAGTTGGTATTGCCGCATCCGTAAAAACCAGCTCTATAAAAATATCACATGACCTAACCCCTCGGATGAACACCGTAAAAAAAAAAAAAAAAAAAACAGTGTCAAAACAAGCAATTTTTGTCACCTTACATCACAAAAGGTGCAACACCAAGTGATCAAGAACGCGTATGTCCCACAAAATGGTACCAATAAAACCGTCACCTCATCCCGCAAAAAATGAGCCCCTACATAAGAAAATCTCTCAAAAAATAAAAAAACTATAGCTCTTAGAACATGGAGACACTAAAACATCATTTTTTGGGTTTCAAAAATGCTATTATTGTGTTAAAGTGAAACAAATAAAAAAAAGTATACATATTAGGTATTGCCGCGTCCATAAAAACCAGGTCTATAAAAATATCACATGACCTAACCCCTCAGGTGAACACCGTAAAAAAAAAAAAAACTGTGTCAAAACAAGCAATTTTTGTCACCTTGCATCACAAAAGGTGCAACACCAAGTGATCAAAAATGGTACCAATAAAACCGTCACCTCATCCCGCAAAAAATGAGCCCCTACATAAGTAAATATCTCAAAAAATAAAATATCTATAGCTCTCAGAACATGGACACATTAAAACATAATTTTTTTGTTTAAAAAATGCTATTATTGTGTAAAACTTTAATAAATGAGAAAAAGTATACATATTAGGTATCGCCACGTCCGAAACAATCTGCTCTATAAAAATGTCACTTGACTGAACCCCTCAGGTGAACGCTGTAAAAATAAATAAATAGAAACTGTGCTAAAACAACCAATTGTTTGGTCACCTTGCCCCATAAAGTGTTATAATGAATGATCAAAAAATCATATGTACCCAAAAATAGTACCTTATCCCCTAGTTTCCAAAATGGGGTCACTTCTTGGGAGTTTCTACTGTAAGGGTGCATCAGGGGGGCTTCAAATGGGACATGGCATCTAAAAACCATGTGGAGTTCCTTTTCTTCTGCGCCCTGCCGTGTGCCCATACAGCAGTTTATGACCACATGTGGGGTGTTTCTGTAAACCGCAGAATCTGGGTAATAAATATTGAGTTTTGTTTGGCTGTTAACCATTGATGTGTTAAAGAAAAAATTGGATTAAAATGGAAAATCTGCCAAAAAAGTGAAATTTAAAAATTTGATCTCCATTTTCCTTTAATTCTTGTGGAACGCCTAAAGGGTTAACAAAGTTTGTAAAATCGGTTTTGAATACCTTGAGGGGTGTAGTTTCTACAATGGGGTCATTTATGGGGGTATCCACTATGTAGGCCCCACAAAGTGACTTCAGACCTGAACTGGTCGATAAAAAGTGGGTTTTGGCAATTTTCTTAAAAATTTGAAGAATTGCTTCTAAACTTCTAAGCCTTCGAACGTCCTAAAAAAATAAAATGACATTTCCAAAATGATGCCAACATAAAGTAGACATATGGGGAATGTTAAATAATAAATATTTTATGAGGTATCACTTTCTGTTTTAAAAGCAGAGAAATAGAAATTTAGAAAATTGCAAATTTTTCAAATTTTTGGGTAAATTTGGGATTTTTTCATAAATAAAGGTGAAATATTTTGACTCAAATTTATGATTATCATGAAGTACAATGTGTCACGAGAAAACAATCTCTGAATGACTTGGATAAATAAAGGCGTTCCAAAGTTATTACCACATAAAGTGAGATATGTCAGTTTTGCTAAATTAGGCCTGGTCAGGAAGGGGGCAAAGGGCCCAGATGGCAGGTGGTTAAGGGAAAGAAGTGGAATGTTATGCAATGGCCAAGTCAATCACCTGACCTGAATCGGATTGAGCATGCATTTCAATTGCTGAAGACAAAACTGAAGGGAAAATGCCCCAAGAACAAGCAGGAACTGAAGACAGTTGCAGTAGAGGCCTGGCAGAGCATCACCAGGGATGAAACCCAGCGTCTGGTGATGTCTATGCGTTCCAGACTTCAGGCTGTAATTGACTGCAAAGGATTTGCAACCAAATATTAAAAAGTGAAAGTTTGATTTATGATTATTATTCTGTCCCATTACTTTTGATCCCTTAACAAGTGGGAGGCACATATGCAAACTGTTGTAATTCCTGCACCGTTCACCTGATTTGGATGTAAATGCCCTCAAATTAAAGCTGACAGTCTGCAGGTAAAGCACATCTTGTTCATTTCACTTCAAATCCATTGTGGTGGTGTATACAGGGAGTGCAGAATTATTAGGCAAGTTGTATTTTTGAGGATTAATTTTCATTATTGAACAACAACCATGTTCTCAATGAACCCAAAAAACTCATTAATATCAAAGCTGAATATTTTTGGAAGTAGCTTTTAGTTTGTTTTTAGTTTTAGCTATTTTAGGGGGATATCTGTGTGTGCAGGTGACTATTACTGTGCATAATTATTAGGCAACTTAACAAAAAACAAATATATACCCATTTCAATTATTTTTTTTTGCCAGTGAAACCAATATAACATCTCAACATTCACAAATATACATTTCTGACATTCAAAAACAAAACAAAAACAAATCAGTGACCAATATAGCCACCTTTCTTTGCAAGGACACTCAAAAGCCTGCCATCCATGGATTCTGTCAGTGTTTTGATCTGTTCACCATCAACATTGCGTGCAGCAGCAACCACAGCCTCCCAGACACTGTTCAGAGAGGTGTACTGTTTTCCCTCCTTGTAAATCTCACATTTGATGATGGACCACAGGTTCTCAATGGGGTTCAGATCAGGTGAACAAGGAGGCCATGTCATTAGATTTTCTTCTTTTATACCCTTTCTTGCCAGCCACGCTGTGGAGTACTTGGACGCGTGTGATGGAGCATTGTCCTGCATGAAAATCATGTTTTTCTTGAAGGATGCAGACTTCTTCCTGTACTACTGCTTGAAGAAGGTGTCTTCCAGAAACTGGCAGTAGGACTGGGAGTTGAGCTTGACTCCATCCTCAACCCGAAAAGGCCCCACAAGCTCATCTTTGATGATACCAGCCCAAACCAGTACTCCACCTCCACCTTGCTGGCGTCTGAGTCGGACTGGAGCTCTCTGCCCTTTACCAATCCAGCCACGGGCCCATCCATCTGGCCCATCAAGACTCACTCTTATTTCATCAGTCCATAAAACCTTAGAAAAATCAGTCTTGAGATATTTCTTGGCCCAGTCTTGACGTTTCAGCTTGTGTGTCTTGTTCAGTGGTGGTCGTCTTTCAGCCTTTCTTACCTTGGCCATGTCTCTGAGTATTGCACACCTTGTGCTTTTGGGCACTCCAGTGATGTTGCAGCTCTGAAATATGGCCAAACTGGTGGCAAGTGGCATCTTGGCAGCTGCACGCTTGACTTTTCTCAGTTCATGGGCAGTTATTTTGCGCCTTGGTTTTTCCACACGCTTCTTGCGACCCTGTTGACTATTTTGAATGAAACTCTTGATTGTTCGATGATCACGCTTCAGAAGCTTTGCAATTTTAAGAGTGCTGCATCCCTCTGCAAGATATCTCACTATTTTTGACTTTTCTGAGCCTGTCAAGTCCTTCTTTTGACCCATTTTGCCAAAGGAAAGGAAGTTGCCTAATAATTATGCACACCTGATATAGGGTGTTGATGTCATTAGACCACACCCCTTCTCATTACAGAGATGCACATCACCTAATATGCTTAATTGGTAGTAGGCTTTCGAGCCTATACAGCTTGGAGTAAGACAACATGCATAAAGAGGATGATGTGGTCAAAATACTCATTTGCCTAATAATTCTGCACTCCCTGTAGAGCCAAAAATGTTAGAATTGTGTTGATGTCCCAATATTTATGGACCTGACTGTATGTGTGCCTAGGGCCCACCAGTGGAAATTATTCTAGGGGCCCACCCTACAGCTACCAAAAAGAAATATTACTTGTTCATTTTTCGGGCTCATGCACATGTAAATGTGCAGTTTAGCACACAATACAGTGTGCAGAACAGAACAGTATTGTGCACCGCTCTATATCAGATTGCTTCTCATTAAGCAGCTCATTGTAGTTGATAACTAGAGATGAGCGAATCGAAGCTGACGAAGTGGAATTCGATCCCAATTTCAGGAAAAATTTGATTCGCACCGAAGCCGAATCGCCTCGAGATTCAAGGTAACGAATCGTATTTTTTCCTAAAATGGCTGCTGCACGTGTGAGGACATGGGGCAAGAAACTCTGGGAAGGCGAGATGACCCACAATGCCATGCATGCAGCCAATCAGCAGCCAGCCCTGTGATGTCACAGCCCTATACATAGCCTCAGCCGTCTTGGATTCTGCCATTTTCCAGTGTATTTAGTGCAGGGAGAGACGTCAGCAGGCGCTAGGGACAGTGCTAGGAAAGACTACATTGTGCTGAAAAAACGATTTACAAGTGCAGGGAAAGATTATTCAAGGTGCAGGGAAAGGATAGGGAGGAATCATTCCACAGCATTTATGTAGAACAGGGTTCAGTCGGGGAGGTTACAGCCTGGTAATAGGAACAATCCTATTACACCTTGCTGCACTGACTGGGGATCCAAATTGCCATTATACAGCTCTGTAATTCCAGCAAACCATTCTTATTAGGGTGCAGGTGCTGTGTGATACCGCTATTAACAGGGGTTATAACAAGGAAATATTTCTACGTCTTATTTGCCCTTGTGCGGTGCAGTTATATGTTCTAAAGCAGTTTTTGGCTTGTATTAGTGGGAACAAAAGGGCTTATAAGCTGTTGTGTGTTAAAGCGCCAAAATTACAGCCCTTTTTTTGTGTATTAGTGGCAAAAGTAAAATATATTTGCCGTTCAGCGGTGCAGTTATATGTTCTAAGGCCATTTTTTGTGTGTATTAGTGGGGAAAAATGGCTTATTAGCAATTGTGTGGAGAAGTGAGAAAATTACAGACTTTCTTGGGGTGTTTTATTTTCCTTTTATTTATTTATTTGATCTAACAATATGTCAGACAGAGAAGTGAAAAGCCCTGGACAGGGGAGGGGCAGAGGCCTAAATGTTTCTGGCGCAGGCAGAGGTTGCAGCAGAGTAAGGGGCCGTGGCAGTAGGGGTCACGTCGAAAGGCCTGAGCTCCCGGTGTCAGCTAGCGGTCGTGTCGTGACCAGCAACCCATCGGTTCTTGAATGGTTGACTCGATCTTCTACTTTGTCATAAGTGACATCAGACACCCCCAGCCAAGAGTCAGTGGGTTTGTCAGACACAGCCCTTAGTTGGCATGGCCCGGGAGCAGGCCCTGCGCCCTCACCTGTCCTCAACCTGCCTCTGTCCTTTTCTGTTCCCTCAGCCAGAGAAGTATTGTATGCTGTGGGCTCAGCTCCACTATACAGTAAGGGCTCATGCACACGACCGTATGCACTCCAAGACATGCGGTCCGTGAGCGGGACACATGTCCCGGAGCGGTATACATCGTGCGCACGGAAGCGCACAACATCATAGGTTACTATGATACTGTGCGCATCAGGCCGCCCGTGGGACTATTTTCCTGCACTCATATGATCATATCTGCCCGGGAAGTAGCGGTGCATGGGTTCACAGAGGCAGCGGCGGTAGCAGTCAGTCAGTGCAGACTGCTGGGGGGGAAAATCACTTACTCGGCGGTGTGGCAGTTTTTTGTTAAGCCGCCGGAAGAGGTGAACGTGGCCATATGTAGAATCTATGGGCAGAAGGTGAAGAGTGGCCAGGGTGCCAATGTTGGCACCACAGCCCTGCGTCAACATATGCAGCGTCACCATGAAGTGGCCTGGGAGAACCGTGGCTCCCATGTGGTGGTCCAGCCTGCCGCAGCAGCCGCTCCATCACCCACTGGCACGCAGCCGATTTCAGCCAGTCAAGGCTCCATCACCTCAGCCGAAGGGAGCTGTCTGTCCTTCCCATCATCTGCTGTTCCTGATGCTCCTGCTCCTCCTCATCAATTATTCCATCAGCAACCAATCACTGAATTGATTGCCAAGAGACAGCAGTATGCGTGCACTCAACCAACGACGCAGAAGCTGAACGTGCTCCTGGCCAAGTTCCTGGTGCTGCAGTCCCTCCCTTTCCAAGTGGTGGACTCTGCACCTTTCAGAGAACTGATGGCTTGTGGCGAGCCGAGGTGGAGAGTCCCAAGCCGTCATTCCTTTGCAAAAAGGCAGTACCAGCCCTGCACACACATGTAGAACAGAAGGTGGGCCAGTCCTTGAGCCTGTCGGTGTCTGCCAAAGTGCACGGCAGAGCCAACGTGTGGAGCTGTAACTACGGTCAGGGACAATACATGTCCTTTATGGCCCACTGGGTGAATGTAGTTCCTGCACAGCCACACCAGCAACTTGGCCAGGTGATGACGCTTCCGCCTCCATGTTCTTACGCCGTTGGTCCTGCAACAATGTCCACCTCTGCCTCCTCATCCTCCACTCTGTCCTCAGCCTCCACTGCAGGGACAAGTCACAGTGCCCCTCCAGCATACCACATGTGCAGGGCGTGGCGGTGTCATGCTGTTGTGCACCTCGTCTGCCTGGGCGAACGGAGTCACACAGGGGAGGAACTGCTCCATGTCCTTCATCAAGAAATCTAATCCTGGCTTTCTCCGAGACAACTGAAAATCGGAACCATGGTGACTGACAACGGGAAAAACATGGTGTCGGCACTGCGTCAAGGAGGGCTGAGCCATGCTCCTTGCATGGCTCATGTGTTCAATCTGGTTGTCAAGCGGTTCCTGAAGTCTTCCACCCATCTGCAAGACATCCTAAAAATGGCCAGGAAACTTTGCATACACTTCAGCCATTTATACACGGCAAAGCACAACCTCCTTGAGCAGCAGCCCCCAACATAGGCTGATATGCGACAGTTCCACCTGTTGGAATTCCACCCTCCATATGTTTGACTGACTATAAGAACAGAGAAAGGCCATCAACGATTTCCTGATGATCCAAGCGGACAGGAGTACTCCCCTGTGCAACTTTGATGTCAGGCCCTGCTCAGGCCCTTTGAGAAGGCCACGTTATTTGTCAGTTGCCAGGACTATGAACTATGTCATTCCACTGCTTCATGTCCTGAAACAGATGCTGGTAACAATGGCTGGTCAGGGGACCGGAGAAGTGGCACCTAGATCTCACAGCCACATGAGCCCTGTGGGGGCTGAACTGGAAGAGGAGGAGGACAAGCAATGTGTATGCAGTGTCCCACTACGTGCTAGAGGGGGACACTTGAAACCTTTGTATATTAATCTTATATCATTGTTTATTTCCTCTGTAATAGCTGCAAACTCCTCACAACAGGCTGGTAACTGCATTTACACACATTCACCACTAGGTGGAGCTGTCTCATCATTTATGTAGGACAGGTCAGTCACAGGAAGTTAGATGAGAGTTTAGTGTAGGAGAGGAGAGCATGTCGTTTTTGCTGTGTGCCCCTGGGCACTCCCCAGAAGGGCAAGATAAAAAGGAAACCAAGCCCAAGGACTACTGGATCCCTCCTTTTTGTGGTGCCACTGTCCTGGAGTCAGAGACAAAGTGGACTTATTGTATTGGAGCAACCTGTTCAAATAATGGAGCAGATGAGTAATGTCTGCCACTAGGGAGACCGCCATGTTGGTTGCCAAATTCTAGTTCAGAAGATCCAAAGTACCAAAAGGCTGAGTTGTCAGAGCTTACATTAAAGAAGGAAGGAAAGTATCACCCTCTCTCAGACTTTGTTGGAACCTGCATACCACTGTCACGCCGTGCCTGTTGTTTGGAGTTGCAGCTCATCCTTATTCTGTATCAAGGCATTATCTGCGTGGATGCTATCTACCTCAAGGCAAATATTTCAAGTAATGTTCTTGTTGGTTCAACTCCTGACTCTCTCCTTATTCCACACCATCTCTCATTGCACCAACTGGTGCTGGCGTCATGAACACCAGGGACCCTGCCTCCAAGGCACCCAAAAACCCACACCACCAAGGGCACCTCAACCACCATCTGGCGGTAATCCCTGGACAAATAGAGAGTGCCCCGAAGGAACTGGTGCTGTCCTTCCCTTCACTGCACACCGGCCCAGGGAGCGCTGCTAACTGTGAGTAAAACTACTACTACCCCCATTGGCCCACCATAACTCACACATATTGCCCCTTCGGCCCGTTCGCTGCATGTAGCGAAATGGGTGGTTTTTATACACAGGTGACAGGAGAGGAGGAGCAGGAGCAGCCAGAGGAGCTACATGGCGATGAGGAAGATGAGGCAGAGGACCCAGACACACCGTGGCAGTAGGCAGTGGAGATGGAGGCAGGGAGTCCCTCCGAGTCACTTGCACAAATGGCCCGATGCATGCTCACTTGCTTGCGTAGTGACAGCCGAATTGTCACCATTCGGCAGAGGGATGACTTCTGGCTCTCCACCTTGTTGGACCCTCGCCACCGGTCCAAAATGTGGGCCTTTTTTACACCCGCTGAGAGGGAGGACAAACTGAACTACTATAGAGACATCTTATGTAGTCAGTTGGCCGCTGCCTATCTGTGCCATCGTTCATCCTCTCGCAGGTCTGACGGGGGGGGCACTCTGCGCTCACGTTCCACTGCCATGGCTGCTGGGGAGGGGTGGGGGGGTAGTAGCAGTTCCAGCTCCATCAGCAGCAGTCTGAGTCTACAGTCGCTGATAAGCAGCTTCCTTCACCCGCATAGTGAAGAAACTACTCACCAGTGTAATTTTCCAGAGTGCCATTACCACTCTTTGGTACCTGACTACTGTCTTTAGTGTGCTAACTTATGTCACCAGAATGTATTTTTCCATAAGTGTGGGCGTTGTCAAAACTGTAAGATTACTACATTTCCCCAAAAAACGTTAAAAGTACAGTCTACACAAAATTAGTTTTACAGGGAAAGTCTAACTTGTGACTCTACAGATGTCATATATCTTCTACAGTGTCCCTGCCACAAGCAGAATGTTGGCAGGATCAAAAGACCACTCAGAAAAAGAATAGCGAAACACATGGCGAACATCAGAAAAGGTTTTGAACTACCCCCTCTCTCTAGACATTATAAAGATTGTCATGATTGCGACCCCTCCACTCTCATATTCACAGCGCTTGAGAAAGTCAAGAGGCCATGGAGGAGAGGCAATCATATTGCGAGTATGTCAAGATTAGAGGCGAAAAGTATATTTGATTTTAACACTTTGACCCCAGGAGGTCTGAATGCCGAAATGGAACTGTTTGGATTCTTATAGACGGTGGGGTGGTGGTCTGTCTGGGGCGGGACATCGTAGTCAGGCTGTTTACCAGCACCCCGATCTCCCCTCCCCGACAGGCCCCCATTTCTTTACATCACAGGATACCTCTAGTTTCAATATTTCAATATATCACCTTTCACCAAATGACCTTTGAATATCCAGGTATGAACATTTCCTTTAGATTTTTTCCGTCTCAGTCGCCTCTGGTCTTATAAATACAGGGTTATAATATTGATTCGATTCATATAGCACATTGTTATATAACCAAATCCCATTTGTTTCGTGATACAATTAAATTTTAACTGTTCATTGCAGAAGAATATGCATGTGGTCTTCCCGAACCTTGCATATCCTGTCTCCACCTAAATAAATAAGTGTCTGGCATGCAAAAGATGCGGGTTTTACCAAAAAACGCATCGAAAACGCATGGAAACCGCATTTGTGTTTTTTATAAATTTTGGTGATTTCTCCAAATTTATGTGTGTTTATGTTGTTTCTATTAGATAGAAAGCTTTTCTTCTATAACTTAATGTTACTTTATCATAAGCTGTCGTTCTTATAAATTTTTTTATTGTATGTTCTAATATGTTTATGGATATACATCTTTATGCAACATTTTAGCAAAAAGTGATGGTTATGACTGCGCCTAAAGAAAACATCAACCCTGAATTTTGATTCCTTGTATGACATCAAGTCTACCTTTTAGGGACATCTTACCATCCCAACAGGCATTGCTTCCAACTCTACATATCCTATAAAAGAAAGGTCTGAGACACTCATTGTTTAACCACTGAGGAAGGGACACTTTGGTCCCGAAACGCGTTTGGTCAACTACAGTGAGGGGCATAATTCTGCCAACTCCGTTTCAGCGAAAGTAATATATCGGACATTTACTACCATTGGCGGACGTAATCTATCTTTTTCAACACCCGGACTGTAGGACCTGGGACTGTCTGAACCTCCCATATCACGTGGGACGCCACGAGGTGAGGTTTAGATCACGTGGGACGCCATGGAGATTAGCTACCGCGACTAGACTGGTAAAGTACAAAGAAATATACATAAAAAAGTACAGTCTATTTAAACCTACTTGAACGTGCTATAGAGGCTGATAGATATGTTATATTATGGCAGTCACCATGCCATTATTTTGAATGCAAAGTTGTGATGCCATAGCACATTTAGACGATACCTAAGTATCCACGCTCAAATAGGTGGTGTCTTCCCTTTCTAAATACGACTGAAATTCCGCCGATGTAACATCTGATCCATTTGATAAAGGCGGATACACTCATCCAAATGCAGAGGGTATATATTAATGGTACAATTGGATGCCAATTTTGAACTGTGAACACCAGTGGACTTTAATGATTTTATGCCTCTCATACAATAGGGTCTACGCAGTATACCCTACTTTCTTTTCATATGATTTTAATTATTATTATTGTTATTATCGCGCTATATAGTGGCAAAAGATTTATGCTATACCATCCATGAGGTTTGGGTAATAATGTTGTGAATAAGGTTTTACATCCACTAGACATTGTATTATTTTATGGTTCAATAAGATTTTATTATCATTTACAATCATAAAAGAAACATCACAAATTGCAGTATAATACCGCATACAAGGATACATTGCGACATGCAATCGTACATAGCAGTATAGCATCAAGGACATGGTATAAGCATGTATCTGTATCTGTATTACAAACAATCAGCTGTCGTGAAGTCAGCGGAATCAAAGGCCCTGAAGGGGCTTAATAAGGCCTCAAACAAATGATGTATAGGCCAATAATTCTAGACAAACTTTGACATAAAAGGGAGGAGACAAGACGACAGGGGGAGGGGAGAAATCATAGGGCAAAGCTAGAGAATATCTAGGTACTTTTAAGGAGGAGAATCAGGGAGTACCCCAGATGCCAACCAAACCGAGAACGAGGTAGATGCTCTAAACCTGGACCATGGCTCCCAACTCTTAAGAAATGCCAGGATCTTGCTATGATCAGAGGCACACATCTCTTCCCTGTGGATCAGCACATCCAGTGCAGAGGCCCAAGTGATCCTTTTCAAACTCTCGGTTGACTTCCAATTGCGTGGTATAATTTGTCTCATGGCCAGTGTAAACATTGTATTATTTTAGAGATAACATTTTTTATTTTATTTACTGTTACACATTGGTGAGAGTCCATTTATAACCAGATATTCGAGTGCCCCCTGCATTTTCTTTTATTCAACATTTCATTTAACTTTACGACATTGGGTGTGTCGTGGGGTGTGCACCAATCCATTTTTGGTCAATTGGTTGAGCCACTATTACAATTTTATCTCCGAATGTATTTTTTGTCACCCCGGAATAATGTGTATATTTATGTTTATGAAACTGGTTGTGTTCATGTAATTGCCTGGTCTACCAGCAGATGGCAGCAACATGGGCAATGTTATTTTCCCTGGAGAGGAACCTCCTAGTTCCATTCCAGCCCTCTCTAGAGAGGGAGGAGTTTAGTTAGTGAGTAGGTCAGTCTGGCTTAGCCCCTGTATGGGGAAGCAGCAGGTTCTTGTCCCTCCTGGACGAGTCTGCAGTAAGTCAGTGTCTAGTCCATACCCTCCTAGGGTAAGCTTGTGCGTTTGCTAGCAGAGCACTGCATGCTATGCTGTGCCCAGAGGCCCTGCCTCTGAAGTCTACATGGTTGATTGTCCCCTTCTGGGCTTGCATTGCCTTCATCCAAGTTGAAGCTAGAGCTTGAAGTACTCCAATGCCAGGGCAAGAAATTCCTAGGTCTAAAGATAAAGTAAAAGACAGACTACAGCTAAACTAAGTTCCAGCAGAAGAGGAAAGTTCCTATTTACTCTAGCTAGCATAGCATAGCAGAGCTTAGAAAGCTACAGCGTAGCCAAGCTGCGATCGTTGCAGAGAAGTGTTTGCCTGCCAAAGTTAAGCCAATATCTGCTGATGACCAAGATACCGTTTGGAAACTGTTTGGATTACCGTTTATGCCAAGTAAAGCTGTGTTCAACGTTACTACAAGTCTGGACTCCATTTATTCTACTTATTCATTGTAACAGACCGTTTCAGCAGACAAGGGGTTAAAATCCGTTTAGGCGATAAGCCCCTTTCTGAGAGACAGGCACAGCTACTGCAGAACACCAACTCCCGAACTGGATACAAAATAGCACTCCAAACTGGAACTGTAACGGCATACAAGGGAATGCTCCAAACTCCGAACGGGATACAAAATAGCACTCCAAACTGGAACCTCACGAATAGCTGCTAGCAGACGAACAGGGATCAGCTTACACTTCTGGCAATCGGTCTTCTAACAGCATACAGTGAATCCCCCCAATAACGAGAATGGCACAATAGAAACACACCCAGCATTTTCCTCCCAAGCTGACAAGTTACACTTATTATAAATTGTTACAACTTTGTGAGTTTACATTGGCCATACATATAACTAACATCAATTTAAACAGTATAACTTGGGGACAAACCTATCCAAAATTCACTTGAATCGGTTCAGGGGTTTAAAAGTTAGTATATGGCCCATAATCCTGGGGCAAGAGGCCAGCAGCCAGTCCTCTCCAAAACCCACTGGCGAGGTCGGTTTCGCCACACATCTCCCCCCCCCCAGGGAAGACTAACCAGATACCTGACCTCACGCCGGTCGGTACCTGAGTTAGTCTGGCAGCCCACCCACAACCAAATACTAGACCTGTTGACTTTAGTAGCCTGTCTCTGTCCAGTGAGTCCACCAAGGTTATGTTGGAAGCTGGTACTCCCGGTCTCTGTGTTGCTCCCTGGCTTGGAGTGGAGGTTGCTTTGTGGGCAGGGATCAGCGGTACTCTGCCCAGGTGCCAGCGCTACCATGGAAGAAGCCTGGTTGGAGCCTGGTTGTTGGAGGGGGAGACCGACTGTCCCTACCCCCTGTGCTGTAAGTGCAGAGACAACGGTCCCATCTGCACTGTTGTGAGGCTTACTGTCTCCCCCTGGTGCGTTAAGCTGCCGCTGGGGAGAGGGGGTAACGAACTCCTCTCCCATACATACTTCCAGCCGCTGGGGAGGGCGACCGACCGTCTCCGTTCCCAATACAGTGTCCTGCTGCTGGGGAAAGGAGACTGGGCTCTCTATTCCCTGCTGGACACTCTGCCGCTGGGGGACAGGACCGACTGTCTCTGCCCCCTGTAACTCCGCCTGCCGCTGGGGAATGGAGACTGGGCTCCCAATTCCCAAAAAATCATGCTGCTGCTGGGGGGCAGTAACAACTACCTCTGCCCCCTGTAACTCAGCCTGCCGCTGGGGAGGGAGGACGTTGCTCTCCTCTCCCTGCACTTCACACCGCCTTCCCGGCATATCACTCTGCTGCTGGGGGGCAGGAACAACTACCTCTGCCCCCTGTAACTCAGCCTGCCGCTGAAGAGGGAGGACGCTGCTCTCCTCTCCCTGCACTTCACACTGCCACTGGGGAATGGAGACTGGGCTCCCAATTCCCTGCAGGACCGGCGGAGAGACCTCGGTCCCATCTCTACCGGCCACCTGGGGTCCTTCCCAGTAACACTCTACAATATCTGCCCAGCTGAATGGGTCTGGATCTGGGTCTGTCACCTTACCGTCCTGCTGAGCCTTCTCAATGGAGTAGAAGAGATCTCGGTAGTCCTGCTCCAGTTCCCACTCCAGGGTTGCTAGGTGAGCCAGGTCTTGCTCTACCTCATGGGGGTCATCCCACTCATGCCTAGCCTCCCTCTCATAGAAAATGTCCTGAAGTCTGGACTGTGCAGGGCTCCCGAAGTCAGGCTCTGCAAAGGACTCCCATAACAAGCCAGGACCATAAAACTCCTCTCCCTCTGGCTTGTCATGTTCGGCTGTCCAGGGTATATACTGTGCCATATACCACCAAAGCGCCTGGTAGGCATCCTCCAGCCATAGCTCCTGCCATACCCGGTGCTCTAGTTCCTTCACCCATTCCTCCAGGGGCTGCTCTCCCAGGAAGGGCATCCGCAGGGCCACTTGCTTCTGCAACCGCTGCTCTTCACTGGGGAGACTCTCACCCCGCTGGTATTGTAGATTATCCATGGCCTGGTACCAGATGCCTTTCCTTAATGCATCCCGGCCATCCAGGTCCTCCTCCTCGTATAACACTGCTGGTTCCATCCTGCTGCTGTCAGGGACGCTGTACTGGGACATGCGTTGTCCTTAAATTGTAGAATCCACAAAAATGGTGTCTCCTGTAGCTGTCCTTCTGGCTGTAGGAACGATCCCGCTGCTTGCCACCAATGTAACGGCATACAAGGGAATGCTCCAAACTCCGAACGGGATACAAAATAGCACTCCAAACTGGAACCTCACGAATAGCTGCTAGCAGACGAACAGGGATCAGCTTACACTTCTGGCAATCGGTCTTCTAACAGCATACAGTGAATCCCCCCAATAACGAGACAAGGCTCCGTGTTGAGGGTCAAGCAGTGGTCTGACTGTACTTCACGTACAGCCTCTTTTATTCATAAACCACAAACATAGTACTGCCCACAGGGGTTTGAAATACAACCAATCAGTAATTTACAACACATACAATGTAACTACAGCAACCAATCGTTCACGCCCCCAGAGGACCAGAATGAAGACTGTGACATAGGACAACATATCCCCACAATGCATCATTGTCTCCTCCTCTCTGAGACAACCTGAGGAGCAATCCAATTATCTCTGAGGACAAAGGGAGATCGCCAATACACATGTGAGGAAGACAGAACAGACATCACCATTTAAACACACAATGGGACAATGGCACAATAGAAACACACCCAGCATTTTCCTCCCAAGCTGACAAGTTACACTTATTATAAATTGTTACAACTTTGTGAGTTTACATTGGCCATACATATAACTAACATCAATTTAAACAGTATAACTTGGGGACAAACCTATCCAAAATTCACTTGAATCGGTTCAGGGGTTTAAAAGTTAGTATATGGCCCATAATCCTGGGGCAAGAGGCCAGCAGCCAGTCCTCTCCAAAACCCAGTGGCGAGGTTGGTTTCGCCACAGGAACCTCACGAATAGCTGCTAGCAGACGAACAGGAATCAGCTTACACTCCTGGCAATCAGTCTCTAACAGCATACAGCAGATCCCCCCAATAACGAGACAAGGCTCCGTGTTGAGGGTCAAACAGTGGTTTGAGGTGCTGGCACACCCAGCCTGGTTTTTATTACAGTTGTTTGCAAATACAGGTCCGCCCACAGGGAGGTATAAAACAACCAAGCTCATCTGGTGTACACGCCCCTAGGGGACCAGAATGAAGACTGTGACATAGGACAGATATGCAGCACTGTAGGATACACAGAGACAATACATCCCCACAATGCATCATGGTTTCCTCCTCTCTGCCCTGGAGACACCCGAATCCAATTATCTCTCAAGACAAAGAGAAGTCACCAATACACATGTGCAGACAACAGGACAGACATCACCATTTAAACACACAATGGGACAATGGCACAATAGAAACACACCCAGCATTTTCCTCCCAAGCTGACAAGTTACACTTATTATAAATTGTTACAACTTTGTGAGTTTACATTGGCCATACATATAACTAACATCAATTTAAACAGTATAACTTGGGGACAAACCTATCCAAAATTCACTTGAATCGGTTCAGGGGTTTAAAAGTTAGTATATGGCCCATAATCCTGGGGCAAGAGGCCAGCAGCCAGTCCTCTCCAAAACCCAGTGGCGAGGTTGGTTTCGCCACACATCTCCCCCCCCCCAGGGAAGACTAACCAGATACCTGACCTCACGCCGGTCGGTACCTGAGTTAGTCTGGCAGCCCACCCACAACCCAATACTGGACCTGTTGCATTTGGTAGCCTGTCTCTGTCCAGTGAGTCCACCAAGGTTATGTTGGAAGCTGGTACTCCCGGTCTCTGTGTTGCTCCCTGGCTTAGAGTCTGGTTGTTGGAGGGGGAGACCGACTGTCTCTACCCCCTGTGCTGTAGGTGCAGAGACCACGGTCCCATCTGCACTGTTGTGGGGCTTACTGTCTCCCCCTGGTGTGTTAAGCTGCCGCTGGGGAGAGGGGGTAACGAGCTCCTCTCCCATACATACTTCCAGCCGCTGGGGAGGGCGACCGACCGTCTCCGCTCCCAATACAGTGTCCTGCTGCTGGGGAAAGGAGACTGGGCTCTCTATTCCCTGCTGGACACTCTGCCACTGGGGGACAGGACCGACTGTCTCTGCCCCCTGTAACTCCGCCTGCCGCTGGGGAATGGAGACTGGGCTCCCAATTCCCAATAATTCACACGGCCTCTGGGGAATGGAGACTGGGCTCCCAATTCCCAAAAAATCATGCTGCTACTGGGGGGCAGGAACAACTACCTCTGCCCCCTGTAACTCAGCCTGCCGCTGGGAGGGAGGACGCTGCTCTCCTCTCCCTGCACTTGACACTGCCGCTGGGGAATGGAGACTGGGCTCCCAATTCCCTGCTGGACACTCTGCCGCTGGGGAGGGGAGACTGAGCTCTCTCTGTCCCGCAACTGTAATTTCCGATGGAGGTCCACCCAACGTGGCAGCTGACCGTCACCTTCTGCCCGGTATAGTAGGGTCTTGAACACTAGACTCCTCACGAACTTCACGTATTTCTCAGCTGGATTGGGTCCGAAGAAGTTCAGCCGCAACCACATCATATGGTCAAATTCCTCCACCGAGTATCTGTACTCCACTGCTGGTTCCATCCTGGTGCTTTTAGGGTCGCTGTACTGAGACATGCGTTGCCCTTAAGTTGTAAAATCCAAAGAAATGGTGTCTCCTGTAGCTGTCCTTCTGGCTGTAGGAACGATCCCGCTGCTTGCCACCAATGTAACGGACCGTTTCAGCAGACAAGGGGTTAAAATCTGTTTAGGCGATATGCCCCTTTCTGAGAGACAGGCACAGCTACTGCAGGATACACCAAACTCCCGAACTGGATACAAAGTAGCACTCCAAACTGGAACCTCACGAATAGCTGCTAGCAGACGAACAGGAATCAGCTTACACTCCTGGCAATCAGTCTCTAACAGCATACAGCGGATCCCCCCAATAACGAGACAAGGCTCCGTGTTGAGGGTCAAGCAGTGGTCTGACTGTACTTCACGTACAGCCTCTTTTATTCATAAACCACAAACATAATACTGCCCACAGGGGTTTGAAATACAACCAATCAGTAATTTACAACACATACAATGTAACTACAGCAACCAATCGTTCACGCCCCCAGAGGACCAGAATGAAGACTGTGACATAGGACAGATACAACATATCCCCACAATGCATCATGGTCTCCTCCTCTCTGTCCCGGAGACAACCTGAGGAGCAATCCAATTATCTCTGAGGACAAAGGGAGATCGCCAATACACATGTGAGGAAGACAGAACAGACATCACCATTTAAACACACAATGGGACAATGGCACAATAGAAACACAGCCAGCATTTTCCTCCCAAGCTGACAAGTTACACTTATTATAAATTGTTACAACTTTGTGAGTTTACATTGGCCATACATATAACTTACATCAATTTAAACAGTATAACTTGGGGACAAACCTATCCAAAATTCACTTGAATAGGTTCAGGGGTTTAAAAGTTAGTATATGGCCCATAATCCAGGGGCAGGAGGCCAGCAGCCAGTCCTCTCCAAAACCCAGTGGCGAGGTTGGTTTCGCCACAATATTCATGACTCATCATTATCAGCTGGAGCTTTTCAATACAAGATGTTGGCAGATTGACTGGGTCAATTAAAGAAAGTGACCCAGCATTGTGCTAAGAGAATCAGTCACTTATTAATGTTGCCCTTAGTTAGGACACCCTAAAACTGGTGACAGGTTCCCTTTAAGGCTTTGGTCGACCCGGAGTATGTGAGTAGCCTGGTGGTGTACCCACTATGATCCAGCTCTCCAGAACAAGTAAAATTTATCGCTACTAACACTTGTTAACCCTTGCTGATATTCGGGTATACATTCAGCGCCTGTTATTTATGCTCTCTGCTCGCCTACTCAGTGACATTGAGTGAAACTGTGCGATTAAATATATGGGACGGACGATCCCTACGGCATAACGTTTGGGGACCCATCCTAGCGAAATATTGCTGGCAATTAAAATAACTAAAGTAAATTAACCAAGACCAACCGCCCTGACTTCTTTGGTTGACAAACTTTTGTTATAATCCTACTATACGTATTAGCAGGACTTTAAAAACACGCTAATTTGACATTCTATTAACATTTACTAACATCTGTGCAGTTATTATTGTTATTGTTTGGTTCGATCTTTGCTGCCGGAGAGAGGGGCACATCTAAAGTAATTGCCAGTGCATATCTTTTCCAATTGCTATCTTGATTCCCCTGATTGAGAACTTATGTGTTTCACCACTTTCACTGTATGTTGGAGTGCTATATAACTTATTGTTATTTATGTGCTTTACCACTTTCACTGTATGTTGGAGTGCTATATAACCTGTTGTTACTTTGTACGAGCCTGGATAGGTGGGTTCCTAGCGGTGTGTGGAGCTTACTCTCTCAGGCGCAAAAACTGTTATCTGTTTCCTCTTCTCCTAGCTTGCCTCCCTACTTTTTGGCATCGCTAAAGTTGTATAGTTTATAAGATAATGCCAGCAAAGATCCCATGTAGGAAGTCTTTGGGTGCAAGCGGAGGTAGTCCAGTTTCCAAAATGGATACATTTTTGAAGTCACCACAATATAAGACTAGGACTAACCAGAAGGGCCACAGGGAGAATAAAGCTGATGCAATAAATCCATCAAATGTAGAGGAGACTGGCGGGGTAGAGGAGGGCAGGAGTGACAAACATGCAGTAACAGAGGAGAGGATAGAAATAGTGGATAAGAAGCTAACAGATATCCTGAATGCGGTTCAAATATCAAATCAAGCACTGGGAGATCTGTCTGCTAAAATCTCCACAATTCAAATAGACCTGTCCCTAATAAAAGATGAGATGAATAAAGTACGTGAGAGAGTGAAAGATCTTCAGGTGGTCACAAAAGAACTAAAGTGAGAACTGGATGGGATGAAGAATAGGTTGGGGGTGATAGAAACCGAAAAGAGTTTATTACAGGAAAGAGTCACCGAAATGGAGGATAGATCCCGCAGACCAAATATTCGCCTGGTCGGGTTCCCTGAAGGGTCTGAAAAAGAGGACCCAACAGGGTTTACCCAACAATGGCTAACAGAGGTATTTGGGGCGGATGGATTGTCTACAGGTGGAAAGGGCCCACCGGATACCAACTAAACAGCCACCTGTAGGGAGCCCTCCAAGAGCAATCCTGGTTAGAATTCTAAATGTTCGGGATAGGGACAACATTATGAAAAACAAAAGACTTATGCCCTCTCTTGAATATAACGGGACGGAAATAGAAATTTACCCGGACTATTCTAGGGCTACACAGGCAAAATGCCGGGAATTTAGAGAGGCTAAGAAGAGAATGGCGACAGCTAAGATTAAATACGCACTCTTCTACCCGACGAAAATGAGAGTGATATACCAAGATCAAACCTTTTTTTTTAATCGACATGATGAATTACAGGAATGGCTTGACGGCAGGGGGATAGGTGTCACGAGGGTATCAAGAGCCACGTCTGACTCCGTTATACCCGGGGTCAGGAAGTCGCAGCGGGTGGCTGCGCGCTCTATATCTAAAGATCACGTTGTTTCTTAGTGATTGTTTTCTGTGTTTGCCTTGCTATCCTTTTTGTCTCACTCAGGGATCCGTAGCTTCTCCTCCTCAGCTGTTTCTTGTCTGCCACTCCCAACCTCCTTATATTCTCCCCTCACACTTCTCTAGTTGCCAGTTATAGAGCTTCCTGCCTGGACATCTATACTGACCCACTGGAGTTCTGAATCCTGGTTGTCGTTCCAGAGTGCTACCCTCCGGATCCCTGTTGGGCTTATTGTTGTCTCCTGTTGTCGCCCACCTGGGATTATATGTTGAGTCTGTGTTGTCTGTCCTCCCCTTGGTGTTTTCCCTTAGAGCTAGTGGTGCGGACTAGTGTTCCCATCGCCCTGTTCATTATCTAGGGCTCAGCTCAGGGAAAGCCAGGGCTTTAGGCACGTGATCGGCGTACGGGTGAGGAACCCGTCTAGGGACGTCAGGGCAGCCAGGTGCCAGCCGCAAGGTGAGTCAGGGGTCACCACCTTCCCTCTCACTTGGGCAGGGCCTTCCTCGTTCCCTCCCTCTGTGTCACGTATGTGATAGCCACGCCGACCGTGATATTATAACTGGCCATTACTTTTTGAGAAAAAAAAAATAAAATTATATAATTTTTTATTTGTTGTTTTTTTTCTCTACTTAGAATCCAATATGGATCCTTTTGATGCCTTGGCAGAACAGCTTCAAAGCCTGTCTTTGGAGGTGGCAGGATTGAAGGCGTCTGTTCTCCAACAACAGCAGCAAATGCAGCAGACCGCACCCCCAGCGGTTGCTATGGGTAACCAGGTTGTTACAGAACCCAAGGTTGCTCTTCCTGACAGATTTTCTGGGGGAAGGGACAAATTTGCGACGTTCCGTGAGGCCTGCAAATTATATTTTAAGTTGCGCCCTTACTCCTCAGGTCATGAAGAACAGCGGGTAGGGATTGTCATTTCCCTGCTTCAGGGGGATCCGCAATCCTGGGCGTTCTCGTTACCCCCTGGTTCTCAGGCTCTTCGGTCAGTGGAGGGATTTTTTGGGGCTTTGGGTCTCATATATGATGACCCTGACCGAGTCGCCCTGGCTGAGTCGAAGTTACGGAGACTCCTACAGGGAGATCGGTCAGCAGAGGAATATTGCTCAGAGTTCCGTAGGTGGGCTACGGATACTCAGTGGAACGACCCGGCTCTCAGGAGTCAGTTCTGCTCTGGGTTATCTGAAAGGGTTAAGGATGCACTGGCGCTGTATGAGACCCCCCTTTCCCTTGATGCTGTTATGTCCCTCTCTATCAGAATAGATAGACGTCTTAGGGAGAGATCGAAAATTCCGGAGCAATTGGTTATCTCTCCCAAGCAACAGTCAGCCTGTACTGACTTAGATGAGCCTATGCAGCTAGGCGGAACTTCTCGTCAGGTCCGTCCTCCCGAGGTTCGCCGTAGGGGGGGGGCTTGTTTTTTCTGTGGGGGGAAGGGTCATTTCATTAATGTCTGTCCCTCTATTCTCAAAAACAAAAGACCGTCGGAAAACTACTAACCCCGGGCTGTGCGGAGGATGTCAGCCGGGGGGTATACGTTTCCTCCATACGAACATCTCAATTTGTGTTACCAGCGGTCATTGTTTTTGGTGTTAAGACGGAGTCTATTTCTTTTTTTCTAGACAGTGGAGCAGGGGTAAACTTGGTTGATGCCCATTTTGCCCGCACTATGGGTTTGTCTCTCTGTACGCTGCAGAGACCTATTCCCGTATTCGCTATAGATTCTGCTCCTCTGTCTCAGAGAAACCTCACCCACATTGTTCATAATTTACACCTTCGGGTAGGGGACCACCATAATGAGTGTCTTTCATGTTACGTTCTGGAGGGCCTTCCCTCTCCGGTGGTATTGGGTCTTCCCTGGTTGGTAGCGCACAATCCAGTGGTGGATTGGCAGGCCAGGGAGATATTGGAGTGGAGTGAGCATTGCAGAGAGAATTGCTTAAATAACAATTGCTTAATCGCCTCCATAGCTTCCCTACCTACATTTATTTCGGACTTTGAGGACGTTTTTTCTGAAAAGGGTTGTCAGAAACTACCACCTCATCGTCCTTATGATTGCCCGGTTAACCTGATTCCCGGGGCAAAATTACCCAAGTCCAGGTTGTATAATCTTTCGGGTCCCGAGAGACAAGCCATGAAAGATTATATCTCCGAGAGTCTGGCTAAGGGACACATCAGACCCTCTTCTTCACCCGTGGCTGCAGGGTTTTTCTTTGTTAAAAAGAAAGATGGGGGCCTGCGTCCTTGCTTAGATTTCCGTGAGTTAAACCAGATAACCATCCGTGACCCATACCCTCTTCCTCTCATTCCTGACCTTTTTAATCAGATTGCGGGTGCTAAGTGGTTCTCCAAACTTGATCTTAGGGGGGCCTACAATCTGATTCGTATCAAGGAAGGGGATGAGTGGAAGACAGCTTTTAACACCCCTGAGGGGCATTATGAAAATCTAGTTATGCCTTTCGGTCTGACCAATGCCCCTGCTGTCTTCCAACATTTCGTTAATGATATTTTTAGTCATCTCATCGGCAGGTTTGTAGTCATATACCTAGATGATATCTTAATTTATTCGGCTGATCTGAAAACACATGAGGTGCATGTCAGGCAAGTACTGCAGGTCCTACGGACGAATAAATTATATGCGAAAATTGAAAAATGTGTCTTCGCCGTTCAGGAATTACAGTTCCTGGGATATCTATTATCTGCTTCAGGTTTCCGCATGGATCCTGGGAAGGTCCAGGCAATTTTAGATTGGGATCTTCCTGAGAACCTTAAAGCCCTACAACGGTTTTTGGGTTTCGCTAATTTCTATAGAAAGTTCATTAAAAATTATTCAGTGATCGTTAAACCCCTTACCGACATGACTAGGAAGGGGACGGATTTTTCCAAATGGTCTGACGCCGCTAAAGATGCATTTTCCTCTCTAAAGGAGCACCTGTTCTAATTCAACCTGATGTCTCCCAGCCTTTTATTGTCGAGGTAGATGCGTCAGAGGTGGGAGTGGGAGCTGTATTGTCTCAGGGTCCGTCTCCTGGCAAATGGCGTCCTTGCGCTTTCTTTTCCAAAAAATTATCTTCTGCGGAGAAGAATTATGATATTGGAAATAGGGAACTGTTGGCGATTAAACTGGCGCTTGAAGAGTGGCGTCACTTCTTAGAGGGAGCAATCCACCCCGTCACGGTGATTACGGATCACAAGAACCTTCTGTACCTAGAATCGGCTAAGCGTCTCACCCCTAGACAAGCTAGGTGGTCGCTATTCTTTACCAGATTTAACTTTGTAATCACCTATCGTCCTGGGGCAAAAAATACCAAGGCAGACGCATTATCTCGTAGTTTCCCTGGAGGGGGTAATGTTTGTGATCCGGTACCTATTTTACAAAGAGGAGTGGTTGTCTCTGCTGTACACTCTGTTCTAGAGGGAAAGGTGTTAGAGGCTCAGGGGGACGCCCCGGCCTCTTGCCCCTCAGAGAAATTGTTTGTACCGTTAAACCTGCGTCTTGAATTATTAAAAGAACATCATAATTCGGCACTTGCTGGACACCCGGGTAGTAAAGCAACCTTGGAGCTTTTATCTCGTCGTTTTTGGTGGCCAAGGTTGCGTCAGGATGTAATGGATTTCGTGTCTACTTGTTCTACTTGTGCACGCGCGAAAGTCTCTCATACACGTCCAGCAGGGTCTTTATTGCCACTTTTCATCCCCAATAGGCCATGGACACATCTGTCAATGGATTTCATCACTGACTTACCGTTGTCGGCGGGTAAAACAGTTATCTTGGTAGTAGTAGACAGGTTTAGCAAAATGGTACACTTTATTGCGCTACCCGCACTTCCTAATGCTAAAACTCTCGCTCAGGTGTTTATCAGTGAAATCGTGAAGCTTCACGGGGTCCCTTCCGATGTGGTTTCGGATCGGGAAACCCAGTTTATTTCTAAGTTTTGGAAAGCTTTTTGTTCCCGTTTGGGGGTTCACTTGTCCTTTTCCTCAGCTTTCCATCCTCAGTCGAATGGACAGACTGAGCGTACCAACCAAAACCTAGAAACATATTTAAGGTGTTTTGTGTCTGAAAACCAAGAGTTGTGGTCATCATATTTACCGTTAGCTGAGTTTGCCATAAATAATCATTATCAGGAGTCCACTGGCAAGTCACCATTCCTTGGTGCATACGGTTTTCATCCCCAATTTTGTACTTTCAAAGAGGGGGGGTCTTCTGGGGTTCCCGAAGAGGAAAGGTTTTCTTCATCTCTTTCATCGATATGGCAGAAGGTGCAAGTTAACTTGAAAAAGATGAGTGGTAAATATAAATGCATGGCCGATAAGAAACGGTCGCCAGGTCCGGACCTAGTAGTGAATGACTATGTGTGGTTGTCTACTAGGAATATTAAGTTGAAGGTTCCTTCTTGGAAACTGGGTCCTAGGTTCATTGGTCCCTATAAAATAGTAGCCGTCATTAACCCTGTGGCTTTTCGCCTGGAGCTACCTCAGACTTTTAAGATCCATAACGTCTTCCATAAATCGTTACTCAAGAAGTATGTTCCACCTCTAGAACCATCGCCGCTGCCACCTCCTCCTGTCATTGTGGCTGGTAATCTGGAGTTTCAAATAGCCAGAATTGTTGATTCTCGTCGGGTCCGCCGCTCTCTTCAGTATCTGGTGCATTGGAGGGGTTACGGTCCCGAGGAAAGAATGTGGGTTCCAGCGTCAGAGGTAAACGCCAACAGGTTAATTCAGACTTTCCATGCCTCTCATCCGGAGAGACCTGGTCCTGAGTGTCCGGAGGCCCCTCGTGAAAGGGGGGGGTACTGTCACGAGGGTATCAAGAGCCACGTCTGACTCCGTTATACCCGGGGTCAGGAAGTCGCAGCGGGTGGCTGCGCGCTCTATATCTAAAGATCACGTTGTTTCTTAGTGATTGTTTTCTGTGTTTGCCTTGCTATCCTTTTTGTCTCACTCAGGGATCTGTAGCTTCTCCTCCTCAGCTGTTTCTTGTCTGCCACTCCCAACCTCCTTATATTCTCCCCTCACACTTCTCTAGTTGCCAGTTATAGAGCTTCCTGCCTGGACATCTATACTGACCCACTGGAGTTCTGAATCCTGGTTGTCGTTCCAGAGTGCTACCCTCCGGATCCCTGTTGGGCTTATTGTTGTCTCCTGTTGTCGCCCACCTGGGATTATATGTTGAGTCTGTGTTGTCTGTCCTTCCCTTGGTGTTTTCCCTTAGAGCTAGTGGTGCGGACTAGTGTTCCCATCGCCCTGTTCACTATCTAGGGCTCAGCTCAGGGAAAGCCAGGGCTTTAGGCACGTGATCGGCGTACGGGTGAGGAACCCGTCTAGGGACGTCAGGGCAGCCAGGTGCCAGCCGCCAGGTGAGTCAGGGGTCACCACCTTCCCTCTCACTTGGGCAGGGCCTTCCTCGTTCCCTCCCTCTGTGTCACGTATGTGATAGCCACGCCGACCGTGATAATAGGTCTCTGATCTACAAGCACTTTACCATCTAATAGATACGGATGGGGGGTGGATTGGTTGGGAGGAGGTGCGAGGTGTAAGAGGTCAGTAAATCATTGGGTTGTCTGACCATTCGGGGGGGATGGGAAGGGTGGAGGGGTTATGGGAAGTGGAAGGATGGGGTCTCGGTGGTTACTGGGGGTCGCACCCTCCCTTTCCCCCCTCCCTTACCCGCCCCCGCGGTGGGCCCTGAAGGTTGTATCATTGCGCAGGAAAGTATATGAATAGAATTCTAACGTGGAACATACGTGGAATGGCCGAGAGGACTAAGCGGTGGTCATATTTGATATAGTTGCAAGACATCTTCCCGCAATAGTATGCCTTTTGGAAACACATCTTATAGACGAGAATATTAACTATATGAGAAGGAAATGGGCAAAATATGACTACCATGCTTGCTGCTCGGCGTATTCCCGGGGTGTTAGTGTCTATGTTCACGGATCTATGGATTATATTCCAATTGCCTATAGAATTGATAAAGAGGGCAGATTCGTTTTCCTGCATTGTTATCTTGATGGCAATGTTTGTATATTGGCGTTTGTATATGTCCCTCCTCCCTTTTCTATGTGTATGATGTCTCATTTGGCTGATTTTATAGGTTCTAGAGAACGTTGTCCGGTTCTGGTAACTGGTGACTTCAATGATGGACTTGGAGGAAGACAGATACTCTAAGGATCATCCTTATAAAGTAGATAAGGAGAAATCAACACCATTAAGAAGGATTTCCCGGGAAATGGCATTGACAGATATCTGGCGATACTTATATGGGGGGAAAAAAGTATTCTCCTGTTTCAGCCGTGCAAATACCGTCATGTCCAGAATAGATTTAGCTTTAGCTAACCCTGATCTATTAGATTGCGTAATAAAAATGAAGTATGAAACGCATATGATATCTGACCACTCCCCTATGGTTATTACGATAAAAATGGGGAACGTCAAAATGAAAACAAGGAGTTTTAAACTAAATCCGCATTGGATTAAGTTAATTAAGGTTAATGAAAGTATAATAAAGGAAATCCGGGAGTTTTGGGTATTAAATGTTCTGTCTGCACCGATACACATAGTATGGGACTCTTTTAAAGCGTTCTTGCGCGGTGTATACAGTACAGACCAAAAGTTTGGACACACCTTCTCATTCAAAGAGTTTTCTTTATTTTCATGACTATGAAGGCATCAAAACTATGAATTAACACATGTGGTATTATATACATAACAAACAAGTGTGAAACAACTGAAAATATGTCATATTCTAGGTTCTTCAAAGTAGCCACCTTTTGCTTTGATTACTGCTTGCACACTCTTGGCATTCTCTTGATGACCTTCAAGAAGTAGTCCCCTGAAATGGTCTTCCAACAGTCTTGAAGGAGTTCCCAGAGATGCTTAGCACTTGTTGGCCCTTTTGCCTTCACTCTGCGGTCCAGCTCACCCCAAACCATCTCGATTGGGTTCAGGTCCGGTGACTGTGGAGGCCAGGTCATCTGGCGCAGCACCCCATCACTCTCCTTCATGGTCAAATAGCCCTTACTTTCAAAGTTTTCCCAATTTTTCGGCTGACTGACTGTCCTTCATTTCTTAAAGTAAGGATGGCCACTCGTTTTTCTTTACTTAGCTGCTTTTTTCTTGCCATAATACAAATTCTAACAGTCTATTCAGTAGGACTATCAGCTGTGTATCCACCTGACTTCTCCTCAACGCAACTGATGGTCCCAACCCCATTTATAAGGCAAGAAATCCCACTTATTAAACCTGACAGGGCACACCTGTGAAGTGAAGACCATTTTTAGGGGACTACCTCTTGAAGCTCATCAAGAGAATGCCAAGAGTGTGCAAAGCAGTAATCAAAGCAAAAGGTGGCTACTTTGAAGAACCTAGAATATGCCATATTTTCAGTTGTTTCACACTTCTTTGTTATGTATATAATTCCACATGTGTTCATTCATAGTTTTGATGCCTTCAGTGTGAATCTACAATTTTCATAGTCATGAAAATAAAGAAAACTCTTTGAATGAGAAGGTGTGTCCAAACTTTTGGTCTGTACTGTAGATCGCCAAAATTAATGGGAAAAAGGAAGACTATGCCGCAAAAGAACTCGCTCTAAAAAAAAAGGGTTCAGTGTTTACAGGGAGAGCTATTTAATAACAATACTATTGCACAATCACTCTTTGAGGAAGCCAGATTAGAATATAAAAATTACCTAAACGAAAAAGCACAGCATAAGTTTTTTTTTTTACAGGAGCTAAATACTTTTCGCAAGCAGGAAATGTCTTGTCACTTCTGATTCAAAATCAAGAAAATAAGAATAGAATAAAAAATATAAAGAGTGTAACAGGAGAGATAATTTCGCGCCCTGAGGATATTGAGCGAGAATTATTCGTAAAGTATTACAATAACTTATATACTAACAACAAAAACCTGCAGGACGGAGATGTTGAAATGTTCCTGGAGAATATCAATCTTCCCAGATTAACAGATCAGGAGTGCAAAATACTAAATCGCCCTATAGAATTAAAGGAATTATCGGCGGCCCTCGGGACCATTCAGGGAAATTCCTCCCCAGGGACCGATGGGCTTCCGTTTAAAATCTATCGCCAATACGGGGATGTAATCTTGCCAATGTTACTTCACGTCCTAAATAACACTTATCAGACTGCTCAGTTACCAGCATCTTTATCCGAAGCAGTAATTAACACTTATTCTAAAAAAGGGTAAGGATGAGAGTCAGATCGGTGCGTATCGCCCGATCTATCTCTTAAATACAGACTATAAAATCTGCGCTAAAATATTCGCCAGTAGATTAAAGGGAGTAATTGATAGATTAATTCATCCAGACCAGACCGGATTTATACCTAAAAGATTGGTACAATCTAGCCTACGTAGAGCTTTTTAAATTTCCAGGTCGATCAGGGGGTTGGTTCCCGCTCCATCCTGTCATTAGAAGCTGAGAAGGCGTTTGACAGGGTGGAGTGGGAATATCTTTGGAAAGTAATGCATAAGATGAATCTGGGTGAATATTTTATGAAATGGACCCAGATTCTATATAATCACCCTAAGGCCAGAATTAACATTAATGGAGTATGGTCTGAACAGGTAGAGCTACACAGAGGAACAAGACAGGGATGCCCCCTTTCTCCCTTGTTGTTTGCTTTATCTATAGAACCATTGGCCGCTAGAATTAGGTCGGATGAGGGGATCTCTGGGTTTGGTATGAATGGGACATCCGATAAGATAAGCATGTACGCGGATGACATTCTTGTCTTTTTGGAGAACCCAACATTACAGCTGTCTTACCTCATGGATATAATAAATAGGTTCAGTGATATCTCGGGATATAAAGTTAATTGGGCAAAATCACTATTGCTACCACTGGATCAGAAAAATCCACCGAACTCTTTAGGTATTAAGGTATTAAAAAACACGGAATCTATGGATTACTTGGGTATAAAGCTAAGTGCAAACATATTAGATTATGTGAGATTGAATGTCACTCCCTTGATGGCTAGATGAAAAAAGTAAAATCGGAGTCTGGCAGAAGTTATCTATGGGACAGGCGGATAGAATTGCATTAATAAAAATGATCTTGCTTCCCCAGATTTTGTATATTTTGGCATCATGTCCAGTTTGGATAGAAGATCATTTCTTTATCCATTTGGAACGATTGCTTAAAGGGGTTATCTGACTTAAATAAATCTATTCTAATTGCATTTATTGTAGACCAGTGAAAGATTCTTAAAATCACTTTCATTACCTATCTATCACTGTTTGGCCAGTTCAGTTCAGGGTCATGTTACACCTGACGTCAGTAACCCTGCTCTGCTGGTGACGTCCCGTTTACAAGCTTCTCCCTGCTTGAGGGAGAGGCCCGGCTCTGTAAACGAGACGTCAGAGCCTCTGGTGCCCTCCCCCCTCCAGCTCTCCTCACACTGCCCGGCTCTGCTCTGCTGGTGACGTCTCGTTTACAAGCTTCTCTCTGCTTGAGGGAGCGGCCCGGCTCTGTAAACGAGACGTCAGAGCCTCTGGTGCCCTCCCCCCTCCAGCTCTCCTCACACTGCCCGGCTCTGCTCTGCTGGTGACGTCTCGTTTACAAGCTTCTCCCTGCTTGAGGGAGCGGCCCGGCTCTGTAAACGAGACGTCAGAGCCTCTGGTGCCCTCCCCCTCCAGCTCTCCTCACACTGCCCGGCTCTGCTCTGCTGGTGACGTCTCGTTTACAAGCTTCTCTCTGCTTGAGGGAGCGGCCCGGCTCTGTAAACGAGACGTCAGAGCCTCTGGTGCCCTCCCCCTCCAGCTCTCCTCACACTGCCCGGCTCTGCTGGTGACGTCTCGTTTACAAGCTTCTCTCTGCTTGAGGGAGCGGCCCGGCTCTGTAAACGAGACGTCAGAGCCTCTGGTGCCCTCCCCCCTCCAGCTCTCCTCACACTGCCCGGCTCTGCTCTGCTGGTGACGTCTCGTTTACAAGCTTCTCTCTGCTTGAGGGAGCGGCCCGGCTCTGTAAACGAGACGTCAGAGCCTCTGGTGCCCTCCCCGCTCCAGCTCTCCTCACACTGCCCGGCTCTGCTCTGCTGGTGACGTCTCGTTTACAAGCTTCTCCCTGCTTGAGGGAGCGGCCCGGCTCTGTAAACGAGACGTCAGAGCCTCTGGTGCCCTCCCCCCTCCAGCTCTCCTCACACTGCCCGGCTCTGCTCTGCTGGTGACGTCTCGTTTACAAGCTTCTCTCTGCTTGAGGGAGTGGCCCGGCTCTGTAAACGAGACGTCAGAGCCTCTGGTGCCCTCCCCCCTCCAGCTCTCCTCACACTGCCCGGCTCTGCTCTGCTGGTGACGTCTCGTTTACAAGCTTCTCTCTGCTTGAGGGAGCGGCCCGGCTCTGTAAACGAGACGTCAGAGCCTCTGGTGCCCTCCCCCTCCAGCTCTCCTCACACTGCCCGGCTCTGCTCTGCTGGTGACGTCTCGTTTACAAGCTTCTCTCTGCTTGAGGGAGCGGCCCGGCTCTGTAAACGAGACGTCAGAGCCTCTGGTGCCCTCCCCCCTCCAGCTCTCCTCACACTGCCCGGCTCTGCTCTGCTGGTGACGTCTCGTTTACAGCCGTCTCTCTGCTTGAGGGAGCGGCCCGGCTCTGTAAACGAGACGTCAGAGCCTCTGGTGCCCTCCCCCCTCCAGCTCTCCTCACACTGCCCGGCTCTGCTCTGCTGGTGACGTCTCGTTTACAAGCTTCTCCCTGCTTGAGGGAGCGGCCCGGCTCTGTAAACGAGACGTCAGAGCCTCTGGTGCCCTCCCCCCTCCAGCTCTCCTCACACTGCCCGGCTCTGCTCTGCTGATGTTTCGTTTACAGCCGTCTCTCTGCTTGAGGGAGCGGCCCGGCTCTGTAAACGAGACGTCAGAGCCTCTGGTGCCCTCCCCCCTCCAGCTCTTGTCACTGCCTCGGCTCTGCTATGCGATCGCTCATGTGCAGTACATACCAGAGCCGAGGTGATCTCTTCTCCAGCAGCACAGGGTATGTTTTTCCTTCCTGCATTCACTGGGGCTAGAGGTGGCAGTTTGTAAACGTTCCCCTCTGCATCTGGGGATCGTTATTACAGCCCTGCCCCCCCTCCCCCCCCCCCCCCCACACTAGTACACATTCAACACCCCCTGGGAAATATAAATAAATAATTGGCCATCATGATCATCATCATCATTATTCAGCTATATAAAATCCTTATCTGCCACCAATATATGGATTTATCTAAGCAATATCCATATTGAATATATATTTGAATAATATAGATATTGCTTAGATACAGATACTGATAATGATATTTTCACACTAGCGGCAGGACGTATCCGACAGGCTGTTCACCCTGTCGGATCCGCCCTGCCGCTATTTGACGGTGCCGCTGGACGGATCCGTTATTGCAATTCATTTCTAGACGGATCCGCACCTGGATCCGTCTACAAATGCTGTCACTTGTCACACTGATCGGCGCATCCAGCAGGCACGCAGCTCCGACGACGGACTGCCTTGCGGATCCGACGTTGCAAAACAACTGAAGGACGGATCCGCCCTTCCGGTCTGCGCATGCGCAGAACATGAAAAGTGTGAAAAAGACTGACAGAGGGATCCGTCCATCCACATGGCAAGCGGATAGACGGATCCGTTATTGCAATGCATTTCTAGACGGATCCGCACCTGGATCCGTCTACAAATGCTGTCAGTTGTCACACTGATTGGCGGATCCGGCGGGCAGCTCAGACGATGGAACTGCCTGCCGGATCACACTAACACTAGTGTGAAAGTACCATAAAAAGTCGAAAATCCAGGACTTTTAGTCAAGCGGCCGCTCGCTGTGCACTGCCGTGCTGCGCCATAGCTCCACCACCGTCCCCTTTATAGTCAATGGGGACAGAGCGGCAGTCCAGCGGCACGGCAAAATAGCGGCTGGCCGGATCCGACAGGGTGAACAGCCTGTTGGATCGATCCTGCCTCTAGTGTGAAAGTAGCCTTAGGCTCCATTCACACATCCGCAAATGGGTCCACATTTGTTCTGCAATTTTGCGGAACGGGTGCGGACCCATTCATTTTCTATGGTGACGGAATTTGGAATTAGTGCAAATACGTCCTCCTTGATATACTGTAATAACAGAAAGAACATTTTTAGACTAGAAACAAAACCAAACATGAAAGAAATGTATGTAAAATAACATAACTTACACTGTGCAGCTGCAATGTGACAGGGAGGTCTTCTGCCCTGTGGGTGTATTCATTTATTTTTATGCAAAGTGCAGAGCAGGGGGCGGGGAAGGTCAGGTTGTTCATGCCCAGAAATATTCATGAGGCAGAGCTCAGGCTTTGTTGGTACACGCCCCCTCACCTTGTACTTCAGCATGTAAACACAGCAATGACAGGACCATCAAAAGGTGGACATATGGGTTTTAACTTGATGAAATCTAGCTTAACCAAATTATATGTATATCCTGATGGATTTTAAGTGTTGTTTTTTTTTTTTATTAACTCGGATAACCCCTTTAATGACTTAATCTGGGAAAGAAAAAGGGTAAAAATTAAGCAAAAATATCTCTGGCTGGCGGAAGAGGACGGAGGGCTATCGGTTCCCTTTTTCCAGGGGTATTACTTAGCTGCTCAAGTTCAGTGGATAAAGTCAGGGGGAAATAATATAAAAGAGTTTTTGGAACGGGGTTTTAATGGCCCAAAATATGGTATATTTAGTATACTGGAGACGGGATTTATCAAAAATAAAGGTAAAAAATGCCCAATTTGTCGAATGGTGGATTCGTCGTGGGGAAAGATTTAAAAAAATTGGGAATTTTTAACACTACAAATTTTTCCCCTCTGTGGGGTAATAGTGACATTGTAGAATTTCAATTAATCACGGATTATAAATATTGAGTAAATCACGGTATTATTTATGTTTCACAATTAACAAAAAATGGGACAATAAGAACACTAAAAGATCTATGCCCTGAAATTAGCACAGATTTAATGAGTCAATATCGGTATTATCAGCTAAAACATGCATTTGATGCCACACAAAATAGGATTATTTTATCATAGGAAATCACTAATTTATGGATTTTTGGAATAAATACATATTAAAAAAAACACCTATTTTGGGCAAAAATAATAATTTTGCAGCCTTTGCTGCATATTTCATTGTAAGATACACCCTTTAGATACTGTGGTTCTATTCTGGTATTAGAAAAACACTTATTTTGGGCAAAAATCTTAAATTGCGCCCTAGTCTGCATCTGTACGTGTGAGATACACCCTTTAGATACTGTGGTTCTTTTCTGCTATTAAAAAAACACCCATTTAGGGCAAGATCCTAAATTTGAGAAATATGAGAAGAGCGTCAAATAAGGGACGTGGCCCAGGTCGTGGTGCTGCTGGTGGAGCTCCTGTTGCAGGGAGAGGACGTGGTCGATCTGTGCCAGCTACACGCACAAGTTAAACACTTTCCTCAGGTGCGAGTAGGTGACAAAACCTGCAGCGGTATTTGGTTGGGCCTAATGCGGCTCTACGAATGGTGAGGCCTGAACAAGTACAGGTGATAGTAGATTGGGTTGCTGACAGTGCCTCCAGTTCATTCACATTGTCTCCCACCCAGTCTCCTGCTGAAAGACCACAGTTGGCACCTGCAGCCGATGTCCATCAGTCTTTCACCTCACCCCCTTGCAAAGCAGTTTGAGCCCCAAGTCATGCAGCAGTCTCTTCTGCTTTTTGATGACTCTGTTAGCAGGGTTTCCCAGGGCCATCCACCTAGCCTTGCCCCAGAAGTGGAAGAGATTGAGTGCACTGATGCCCAACCACTTATGTTTCAAGATGAGTACATGGGAGGACCATCGCAGCACGTCTCGGATGATGACGAAACACAGATGCCAACTGCTGGGGCTTTTGAAAGTGTGCAGACCGACAAGGAGGGCAGGGGTGAAGACTGGGTGGAAGATGATGTGGAGGACGATGAGGTCCTCGACCGCACGAAGAATCAAGATCATGCGAGTGACCTGTGTAGTTCGGAGGAAGAGGCGGTAGTCGCACAGAGCCACCAGCACAGCACAGGGTGCAAAAGTGGACGGGCCGTCCTCTAGACAGTACGTCTGCTACTGCCCACCGCACCAAGGGACCGAGCACACCAAAGCCAGCTCCAAGGAGTTCCCTAGTGTGGCAGTTCTTCAGACAATGTGCTGACGACAAGACACGAGTGGTTTGCACGCTGTGCAATCAGAGCCTGAAGCGAGGCATAAACGTTCTCAACCTGAGCACAACCTGCATGACCAGGCATCTAAGTGCAAAGCACGAGCTGCAGTGGAGTAGACACCTCAAAAACCAAGAAAGGTCTCTGGCTCCTCCTGCTTCCTCTTGCAGTCTCGGCCTCTTCATCCACCTCTGGAGTGACAGTGCCACCTGCCACCCCACAAACAGAGGATCTGCCAGCAACACCAACACCTGGGTCACCAAGCATCTCTACAATGTCCCACGTAATTTCAAAATTACTGGCCTTTGAAATGCTGTCATTCCGTCTGGTGGAGATGGAGAGTTTTAAAAGCCTTATGGCGGTGGCTGTCCCACAGTACGTCGTGCCCAGCCACCACTATTTTTCCAAAAAACAAGATGGCTGCACACCATTATATATACAAACAATAGACCTAAGAAATGGGGTCATTCTAGATAAAAGTGGTTCAATACTGACTATAAATGAGTAATGGAAGCTCTTAGCGCACATATGTGTCGGGCCCATCTACCAGGCGTCAAGGTGGCTTCCGCAGATGGGTCCCTAACACTAAATATACTGCCTCACTTTGGACTTGCTTAAGCCTACAAATATTCAGGGCAGTATAGGAACCAGCTACAAACGTACTCTGCTCAGAAGTCCCAGGTAGATGAGCGTGTTCAGTCTAAAAGAGGTGCCACTCCCAATATATTGCAAGAAAATTTAGACTAGAACCTTCAGAATCACAGGTGCATATCCATGAAGCAAACATAATTACAAAAAACAAGATGGCTGCACACCATTATATATACAAACAATAGACCTAAGAAATGGGGTCATTCTAGATAAAAGTGGTACAATACTGACTATAAATGAGAAATGGAAGCTCTTAGCGCACATACGTGCCATCCCTTCCCTGCACAACCAAGTGGGGGACAAAATCAGGTGTGCACAGCGCAACGCCATCTGTGGCAAGATCCACCTAACTATGGATACGTGGACCAGTAAGCACGGTCAAGGACGTTATATCTCCATAACAGCACACTGGGTAAATGCAGTGGCGGCTGGGCCGAGGCGGATAGCAGTTTGGCGCATGGCCTTCCACCACCGAGGATTGTAGGGCTCTTCAGTTTGCCTCCTGTTGCTTCCTCCTCCTACTCTGCTTCCTCATCCTCTACCGGCTCCTCATCCAGTCAGCCACAAACCTTCACCACCAGTTCAGCACAGCCCGGGGTAAACGACAGCAGGCAGTTTTAAAACTTATCTGTTTGGGGACAAACCCCACACCGCGCAGGAGCTGTGGACGGGTGCAGCGTACTCAAGTTGTGTTTAGAAATGTTCCTGGGTGTTGTAGTGCAATAGACACTAACCTGAGACGGCTGACTCTCTGCATGGGCAGGTGATGGTAAGAAATGTTCGTGACGCCAGTGCCAATTAAACGGTGGCACGCCGTTTGCTGATAGCAGGAATAACTGAGGAACCACGTGATGTTAAAGCAGAACTCAAACTTTAGTAGTCATCAAACATGGCCATAGATGGAAGCGCAGTTCCTTTGCAGACAGTTTGTTGCAGTACATTTGATGCAGGCAATACAGATATAGCAAGGTGACTTCAGAGTGTTAAACACAGGACTTGCAGTACAGGCAGCTTGCACTCTATTCCTGACTGATCCTGGAACATAGAAACTCTTCTCCAAGGTCCAATGCCCTAACTCTGGCGTATATCCTTGGTTTTATCTCTATCAAGTATCTCCTCTGTTGTCTTGAGTACCTCCTGCTTTTCTTGGCTTGCCTCTGTCTCTCTCAGCTTCCTCAGGCTCTAGAAACTTCTGAACTCCCTTCCTAGGCTGGTTACCGGTGGTGTTCCTGCTTCTGCATAGGTCAACTCAGGAGGGGAACCTTCTCCTTGAATCTGGAACCCGGTTACAGGGACTGCAATACCCTCTCCTGGTCTGCAGGCTTCAGGCCTGGACTTGACTCTGACATTGTCTAATCTCCAACTGGTTAGACTAGACTGGCTTACTCCCCTGTTCCCTTCCCTGACTGGGCCTTATATAGTCTAGGGCTCCCTAGCTCCCTCTAATGACTAAGAGCTGGAATGACACCCCTAGCAGGCCTGTACATGCAAGTTTCACAGTGACAGGGAAATACATAGCATTACATTCAATTACATTTTATAACCAACCTCCCCATAAATAAGGGAACACGACAGCACACAAAGTGACCCTTTTGTAGTGACGGCCATTACCGTCCCCGTACACTACATACCCCACTGCTTTAAGCTGAGTACGACCTCGTACTCCATCAGGGCTCGCCCAACTGGAATCTCTACCTGAAACAGAAAAGACACATGCAGGCATACAGATATGTAATTCATCTGCATTGACATTCATATCAGGTCCAATTGGCAAAGGTAAAGGATGGTGACAAGGGGCGTCGTTCTCTTCTCTCAGGATAGTGAATGGAACTGGGGCGCTGACCTGGCACAGCGTAACATTATAACCAGGATAGTCCATAGGTGCAAATTGTCCTTAATAGAACAGCAAAATAGATAAAACCGTATAAAAGTTTTTGGAGGCTCAAAGAACAAACATGAGTCCGTACCCAGGTTCCTTTTTGGTAAATCACAGAGGCTCTCATGCGGTGGAGTCCATCTCCGGGCACATTTCCTTTAAAAAGAATAAGAATCTCAGAGGCTCAGGCTCTTTTGAGTCCATCTCTGGGCACAGTTCCTTAACATCCAGTTGCACAATATAAAACAAGTGCTGTAATACCCCTGATCAACCTGAAAAGGGGGTTAGGGGTAAAAGGTGCAACTAAGGAACAGGCACAACTTGGCGTGGGGTAGCAAAAGCAGGCAGGAGATCCTGGAAACAAACTTGGCTTTGTTGACCTTGTGATTTCAGTGGTTAACACCTACCACTGAGCCATGGATGAACTGGCAGCAGCAACAAAGGACCAGGGAAACATAGGACTCCTGTCCTGGAAGGATTAAGTTCTCAACATAATTCTGTGGAAACACAAATCAAAGGCCTAGCAGGCTGATTTACAGAGGCATGTCACAATCTCCCGGCCCTGCTGGCAAATATGGCCTGTAGTAGTCCTCTACAGGAGGATGTGCCCACATCACGGTGTTAGGGGGCAGCTGCAAAGTGAAGGGACCCCTGATAGGTATTGGCCCCATAGGCCTAGGGGTATACCCTCCTGTGGACCGTACCGGTCCCGGCATAACGATAGTGGGATGTAGTGGACTTGGTACCGCCGCCGCAAGCGGTCCGGTGGGCTCTGTGCAGCAATTTCCAGGAGTAATGGGTCTCCCTTGGGGCCTTGACGGAGCAACATTAGCAGACGGGGGGTTACGGGTGGTGACAGGCACCCTTACCTCGTCCTTCTTCGGCGGCGTCCGGATCCTGGCGGTCGCGATCTTGCACAGCTCCCGCAACTTTTCCTCCAGCCGGACAATCTGGTCACCGATGCTTTCCGTGTCGGAGTCGCTGTCAACTGCTGGCGCCGCCGGCGCAGGTTCAGGCAACGATACCTCGGACGCGGCCTCTGCAGGTTCTGGTGGCGCATCGGGTCTCCGACCCTGCCGGATATTCTCAAAAGCAACGCGAAGTCCTTTTAAGTTCTCCATGTCCTGGATGGTTTTCTCCCGGCGAGGCAGCTCGGGGGAAGGATAGGGGCTCACCCATTTTTCCAACACGGTTGGCTGCCAGAAGACATTAGGCCCAATGAAGGAGCTCCGCTCCTGGAAGGCGTGATGGGCCGGCTCTGGAGAGCGTTCAGGTTCCCGCTCGCAGCCAGAGTAGTCTTCTTCTGCTTCCCAGTCCTCAGGTCCTCGCTTGGGACGGGTCACGGCAGTTGCATATGGGCCTCTCAGGCTCTCGGCAGGGGTGAACTCCACTTCCTCTCCCTCGCGGAGATTATGTAGATGCGCAGGGAGGTAGTCTCGCTTGACAGATCTCCTGTTTACATATAAGTCTCTGCCAGTTAAGTAATCTTGTATGAACCCGTAGCCACGGGTTTTGTCAAAGGACACCACCAACCCCTTTCTCCTTTCCAGGCGGGGTTGGGTGTTGGTGTGTCGTTCATGGATAGTCTTGGTCAATTCCTCATAATAGATTTTAGTCTTTGTATTCCGCTTTATAGCGGCCTCCCGGATCTCTGCCATTAACGAAGACCACTTGAAAGAGGGCTGAAAGAAGTCTCTCCAAGAGCCATAGCAGGGCTCTGGTTCTTTCTCCCGTGGCGGGCAGGCGGGTTTCTCCGGTCCCGGAGAGTAGGCCGGTGGAGCCTCTTCTGGCTCTACACCAATGTCCATGTTCGGTATTTCAGGCGCGGACGGGGCAGCAAAGCAGTGCTCACTCTCCAACATGCTCGATCCTTCTCTGGAGAGCGACAGGGTGGCGCCAATAAGTTCAGCCAGATCCTCCCATTGCCCTGGGAGGCCGCCCCCCAGGTATTCCAGTATGTGGAAGGCGGAGTCCATGCTGGCAGACATGCAAATGTCCAGACAGGCTGTGGCGCCTGACCTTGAACCCTTTCCCGCTTCTTCATCAGAAAGGCGCCAATTTTTCCCGCTTTTTCGGGATGAAGATGACGCAGCAGTAAATTCAGCAAGCTCAGCGGCCATCTTTAGCAAGAAACGCTGTCTATTCACTGACAGCAAGCAGGATTGTAAAAAGTCCACAAAACCACACTCTAATGTGGCGATTTTCTTCCTCTTGATAGCGCAACACTGCACAGCGCTTTTTGGAGGTTTTAGGTACACTTTGGGTATGCTTTTCAGTCCACAAAGTCCACTTTAATAAAACAGGTAGTTGGTCACTTTGGTCACAGGGCAACGGTATAAGGCACAAAGTTCACGCTTCTTGCACTAGAAAGCGTGCGTATCCTGTTCGTGACGCCAAAAGAGAGGTGCAGCGTACTCAAGTTGTGTTTAGAAATGTTCCTGGGTGTTGTAGTGCAATAGACACTAACCTGAGATGGCTGACTCTCTGCAAGGGCAGGTGATGGTAAGAAATGTTCGTGACGCCAGTGCCAATTAAACGGTGGCATGCCGTTTGCTGATAGCAGGAATAACTGAGGAACCACGTGATGTTAAAGCAGAACTCAAACTTTAGTAGTCATCAAACATGGCCATAGCTGGAAACGCAGTTCCTTTGCAGACAGTTTGTTGCAGTACATTTGATGCAGGCAATACAGATATAGCAAGGCGACTTCAGAGTGTTAAACACAGGACTTGCAGTACAGGCAGCTTGCACTCTATTCCTGACTGATCCTGGAACATAGAAACTCTTCTCCAAGGTCCAATGCCCTAGCTCTGGCGTATATCCTTGGTTTTATCTCTATCAAGTACCTCCTCTGTTGTCTTGAGTACCTCCTGCTTTTCTTGGCTTGCCTCTGTCTCTCTCAGCTTCCTCAGGCTCTAGAAACTTCTGAACTCCCTTCCTAGGCTGGTTACCGGTGGTGTTCCTGCTTCTGCATAGGTGAACTCAGGAGGGGAACCTTCTCCTTGAATCTGGAACCCGGCTACAGGGACTGCAATACCCTCTCCTGGTCTGCAGGCTTCAGGCCTGGACTTGACTCTGACATTGTCTAATCTCCAACTGGTTAGACTAGACTGGCTTACTCCCCTGTTCCCTTCCCTGACTGGGCCTTATATAGTCTAGGGCTCCCTAGCTCCCTCTAATGACTAAGAGCTGGAATGACACCCCTAGCAGGCCTGTACATGCAAATTTCACAGTGACAGGGAAATACATAGCATTACATTCAATTACATTTTATAACCAACCTCCCCATAAATAAGGGGACACGACAGCACACAAAGTGACCCTTTTGTAGTGACGGGCATTACCGTCCCCGTACACTACACGGGCCTTGAACAACAGACCGATGAGTGGTTTGTGCCAGTGAGCCTCAAGCCCGGACTGGTGGTGTGCGATAATGGGCGAAATCTCGTAGCAGCTCTGGGACTAGCCGGTTTGACACACATTCCTTCCCTAGCGCATGTGCTGAATTTGGTGGTGCAGAGATTGCTAAAAAATTACCCCGATATGTCAGAGCTGCTGCATAAAGTGCGGGCCGTCTGTTCGCGCTTCCGGCGTTCTCACCCTGCTGCTGCTCGCCTGTCTGCGCTACAGCGTAACTTCGGCCTTCCCGCTCACCGCCTCATATGCGACGTGCCCACCAGGTGGAACTCCACCTTGCACATGCTGGACAGACTGTGCGAGCAGCAGCAGGCCATAGTGGAGTTTCAGCTGCAGCACGCACGGGTCAGTCGCACTGCAGAATAGCACCACTTCACCACCAATGACTGGGCCTCCATGCAAGACCTGTGTGCCTTGTTGCGCTGTTTCGAGTACTCTACCAACATGGCCAGTGCCGATAACGTTGTTCTCAGCGTTACTATCCCACTTCTATGTCTCCTTGAAAAAACGCTCCTGGCAATGATGGAAGAGGATGTGGCATTGGAGGAGGAGGAAGAGGGGTCATTTCGTAGGGTTTCCAGCCAGTCATTAACAAGTGGCTCCGTGGGTGGGTTCCTGCACCCACAAGCCCAAGGTACACAATTGTCCAGCCAGCGCACAGTTCTGGAGGATGAGGAGGTGGAGGATGAGGAGGAGGAGATGAAGGAGGAGGAACCATGTTCACAGCAGGTTGGCACCCAGACCAGCTCATGGCCATCACTGGTGCGTGGCTGGGGGGATACAGACGACACAGACGATACACCTCCCACTGAGGACAGCTTTTCGTTGCCTCTGGGCAGCCTGGCACACATGGTCGTGATGAGTAAGGAGAAATATGAATCAGAAATGGCGAGATTGGTATCTGATGAAGCAACTTATAGGAAGCTGAAAAGTAACCCCACCCTTGAATATAAAAAGATTCTTGATGGCATACTAGTAGAGGGCTTTAAAAAGGGGATATTAAACAAAAAAGAGTTTGAGTACCTGACCGTTCCATTTCCTATAGTGCCGGTGATATATCACCTGCCAAAGGTGCACAAAAGCCTGACTGACCCCCCAGGGAGGCCTATAATTTCGGGTCTGAACTCCCTGACTTGTAAAATCACAGAATACATTGATTTTTACTTACAGGGATATGTGACGCAAAACCCCTCGCATTTGAAGGATACAGGGGCAGTGATACACCTTAATAAAGATCTGAGCCCGCCTACATTAAATACATGGATGGCCACAATTGATGTGGCATCCCTGTACACAGTTATCCCCAAAAAATTGGGCATAGAAGCGGTAGGGAGTAGGATTAAAAAGGACCCCAAAATAGGAGACCTGCAGGGGAACTTTATCCTGGAATGTCTAAATTACTGTCTTGATCACAACTACTTCTGGTTTAGGGATTCCCACTATGTACAGTGCATTGGCACGGCGATGGGGGCGAAATTCGCCCCCAGTTTCGCCAACATCTTTATGGGGGCATGGGAGGAGAGTACCATCCTTCCCACACTAGGAGCGGACACCCTAGGGGGTAAGTTGACCTTCTGGAGGAGATATATTGATGACTGTCTCCTAGTGTGGGAGGGAGGGAGGGACTTGAGACCTTCATTCACCAGCTGAATAATAATGAGTGGAACTTGCGGTTTGTGGGGGAGATCAGTAATGTCTCCATTAATTTTTGGGATTTATGTATACAGATAGAGGATGGCCGATTTAAAACTAGTTCTTATTTTAAAGAGACGGATGTTAACTCATATATCGACATGAAGAGTTGCCACTACGGGCCATGGCTCAAAAATATACCGAAAGGGCAATTTAAAAGAATGGCCCGGAATTGCACAGTAGTGGAAGACTATAGGACACAATGTACGGTGCTAAAAGATAGATTCCTTGAAAGGGGGTATGATGAGGATAATCTGGATGCGTGCATCCAGACTGTAGAGGAGGAAAAAAAGAAAGAAAAGGAATGTACAAAAGAAAAAGAGAAAAAGAATGAGAGGGACTATAGGTTCTCCTTTGTAACTAAATATTGCTTGATGTCGGACAACATTAAAAAAGTGGTGAAAAAGAACTGGGGTATACTAAAGAATGACCCAATATTAGGAAAAGTCATACCCGATAATCCTTCCTTTATTTTTAGGAAAGCGGCCAATATCAGAACGAAGCTTGTTCACAGTGCCATCCCCCCAGTGGGTGTAAAGCCGAGTAAGGAGGGAGGGAAATTTACATGGTGCGGGTTCTGCACTGGGTGCAAAAACCGTAATACAAAAGGAAGATTGAGAACTGTCAACTGTATGGTATCCAAAAAGAATGGAGGGGAGTTCCGTATAAAAGGAAACTGCTCTTGCGAGAATGAGGGTATTATATACGTGTTGGAGTGCCCCTGTGGGCTCCAGTACGTTGGTAGGACGGTGAGGAAGCTGAAAATAAGGATCCAGGAACACCTACGGAACATCAGGAAAGGCCTGGTGAGCCATAGTGTATCAGCTCACTTCAAGCTCGTGCATGGTAAGAATCCGCGGGGCTTGAAGTTCGCTGGAGTAGAAGTGGTTAAACCACACTGGCGAGGAGGGGACTCGCTGGTACAAATTAACAGGAAAGAAGTACAGTGGATCTATCAACTAGGGACCCTGCAGCCAGGTGGTTTGAACATAGAATTTGATTTAAAACCATGCTTAGTGTAAATTATTCCTGCGGGTGACGCTATTTGGTGAGTTCTTTACCTTCCCTCTTGAGGACCTTCGGGCTACGTCATGGGGGTGTGACCGCTCAACGGGCGGTTGTATCACGTGATGTGGACGTCATGAGGAGGAGGGGAGGTTGAGAGCTCCTGAATGACGTGACCAAGAGTGGGCGGTACTTAGGTGATTGCATTATGAACGGCATAGGAAAATGTGGAAAGTTTGAGGGATTTGGGATACAGGCTGTATAAATAGAAGGGGAAGTGACAATAATAGAAGATGTGTCACGAGATGGAAGTGTTTATTGGTATGATTAATGACGTTTATTTGCGCCATAAAGCTGCGGTAACCCGAAAGGGGAAGTATGGAAAATAAGTGTTTTTGATTGGAAGAGAACTCTTTTCCAAATATATGTGAAGATTATTGTTTGTATTTTATTTGTATTGTGTATGATTTGGAAACTATGTGAAAACATTGTTTGTATAGTGATATTTTAATATGATCTGGATGAATATCGGCTCCTGTAATTTGGGAAGCTGGGCTATTTAAAGGGCCCTACTGTGGACATGCGCAGTTGTCGCCCCTGAGGAAGCCAGAGAGCGAAACCCGGGTCGGGCAGGAACGTTACGGTTTTTACCTTTGTTATATGCCTTTTGTCTACTATCGCTTCTGAGTAGAATAAAACCTTTTAAACCAACTCTTAAGAGGGTGCTTCACTATTTGCCAATTTTCTTAACCCTGCAGAGGAGGCGGTATGTGGAGGATCGGATCCTTTGGGTGAGGAGGAAAGAGGCTGGTGCCCTGCTTCATTCACCTGTGAACCGGATGATATAGTCTCAAGCAGCGCGGTTTCTAAATTTCCATGGCACACATGAGCGATTACATGCTGCAGTGTCTCCGCAACGACCGCCGAGTTGCCCACATTCTAACTTGTGCTGATTACTGGGTGGCCACGCTGCTGGATCCCCTTTACAAGGACAACGTACCGACCTTAATTTCATCACTGGAGCGTGATCGTAAGATGCGCGAGTACAAGCGCACGCTGGTAGACGCGCTGCTGGTGGCATTCCCTCCTGACAGCGGGGGCACAGTGGAAGCACAAGGAAGATGTCGCCAACGCAGCTGGGGCACCGCCAGCACCTCAGAAGGCAGGGTTAGCATGGCCGACGTGGAAAAGCTTTGTCAGCACGCCACAACAACCAGCACCAGCAGCTGATATGGAACGTCTTAGCAGGAGGCAGCATTTCAGCAGCATGGTGGAGCAGTATGTGTGCACACGCCTACACGTACTGAATGACGGGCCTGCCCCCTTCAAATTCTGGGTCTCCAAATTGGGCACATGGCCTGAGCTTGCCCTTTACTCCTTGGAGGTGCTGGCCTGCCCTGCGACCAGAGTATTATCTAAACGTGTGTTTAGCACGACTGGAGGGGGTAATAACAGGTTATATTTCCCAATGTTTTGGGGTGTACCCTAATTTTAAAAATAAAATTTAAAACCAAAAAGCAGTGTAGGCTACCTCCTCCTCCTCCACTGCCGCTTCCACCTACACTGCCACATCCACCGCCTCCTCAACCTCCTACTCCATATGGACCTCGTCCTCCTAGATCAAGATTATTATTATTTTTTTTTACGTATTTTATGTTATTTAAAGTTATTTCCCTATCCACATTTGTTTGCAGAGCACTTGCCATGCTCTTAACCACATTTTGCTGCCATTTGCAGCCCTCTAGCCCTTTACATTACATTGTTACAGCCATTTTAGTGCTCAAAAGTTCGGGTCCCAATTGACTTCAATGGGGTTCGGGTTCAAGGTCAAGTCGGGTCCCGAACTCGAACTTTTTTGTGAAGTTCGGACGAACCCGTCGAACCCGAACATCCTGGTGTCCGCTCAACTCTAATGTTGATCATGGAGTTACTGTAACTGTTATTTGGGATATCGTATTCCAGAGAGGTTCCAGATATGGATGAAGTTAATCCTGGATCACTGATAGGAATTGAAACTCATAAATGGTCATTTAAATATAAAGGTCAACTATATTGGAAAGCATTTCAGCTATAGGGATTATGTTAATACATATGTGTTGCTTTCCTAAACAAAAGTTTATATTTATAGCTGTGTTATATTTTAAAGAAGAAGAATACAGTACTGTTGAGGAAGGGTTGAGACGTATGCATATATGTCCATATATGCATGCAAACACGTGCATGTATGTATAACTTATATGCATGCATTGACTGCCACATCATAGGATGATGTGCGCAGATGTGCCCTGCATCTGCGCACATCTGCCCTTGGTGGCCCCTGTGGGAAATATGTGGCCCCTGTGGGGAATATGTGCCCCCTTATATGTGTCCCCTTCAAGTGGGGACATATGTATGTCCCCTGTATGTGATGCCCCAGGTATATGCGAGTGTGGGTGTATATATGGATATGTGTGTATGTATTTGCACACGTGTCTATGTATATACACTTATGTCAGCATGACAGTATGTATGTGGGCTTATTGCTGCCCATTCATACCCCCGGTTTTGTATGTGTTTATAGATGTGCCCCAAGCATCTGTGGATATATATATGTATTATGTACTCCCAACTCTTATCAACAGTTCATCCCCCATGTTTAGAGAAAAACTTGTGCTTATAGCCTGTAGGATAACAGCTGATTAGTATCTAGTCCTCTTTTGTTCAGGCCCCAAACAATCAGACTCTCTGGCACCGTTTGTCAGGGGCTTTCTAACCAGAGACATCATAAACCTGTTTTCCTCACCTCTGCCCCATGGCTAAACTCCATGCCCCTATCCCAGCATTTTTGGGACTGGGGGGGGGGATAACTCTTGGGATTTGAGGAAGGCCCACTATGATGTCACATGCCTGAGGAGGGGGGAGGTGGGCTGTTTCTGAGGCTGATATAGGAGCTTCAAACTAGGAAGAGGGGGCTTTTGGAACTGGACTACAGAGAGAGAGACACATGGGAACAGGTCCCTGAAGGAAGAGAGGCCCATATGCCCCTAGAGATGGCTGAGTATACGCTGGCATGGCATTATATCTCTGCCCTTGCAGTGCCAACCCTATTTACCCCTTCCCTGCCCAGCAGCATCAACCCCTGTTGGTGAAACCCCCTGCAAATACCCTGGCACTGTATTGTATCTCTGCCCTTGCAGTACCAACCACATTCCCCCTTTCCCTACACCCCTGATCTCCCCTGATTATCCAACCCCTGCCACTATACACCCCATACCCCAATCTACCCCCACCATCATCCCTACTATCCCTCTCCCTGTTATTCACCCCTACCATTCCCCTGTACCCCAGCATTCACTTGCAGGGTATTAACCCTTGCATTGCTGGATCCCTACCCAATGTCTGTGGCCTGCATTCACCTCTGCAGTGCCACCATTAACCCTTCGTCGTTCTCTTAGGGATAGAATTAGTCAGGTGGGATGGGCTGCTAATACATGTGTGTGTGTATTGTATAGTTAGTTTGTGGGTGGAATTTGGGAACCGTGTAGTGTAGTTTAGTGCTGTATTTATAGTACTGTATTGTTAGTGTATTGCGTGTGTAGTGTATTGTTGGTATTAATAAATACTGTGTTTTATATATAACTATCTGTGTAATGTGTGTTTTTTGGCGATAGTTCAGTAAGGCGCATGCAGCTAGCTTAGTGATTAGCGTAAGGTAAAGGCAAAGTATTGTATTATTGTTATATAAAGGTATAAATAGGCGGAGTCATCAATAGACGGCTCCTCCTATTTATTAATATTAATTATCAATATTTGCATAAATATTGGTGATTAATATTCCCCCTTTACAAATACAATGATATTTAATAGAGAAATATATCGTAACTCATGCAGAATATTACTTTATTACAAAGGTAAAGATTTGGTTTTACTGTAGAAAGAAATATTTTGTGTGATATTTTCAATTACTCCATATAATTTATATTAATATAAATTCCACAAACATACACAATGATACATGACTGAAGGAATAAAGATAAGGCTACACTTACATAAAGGATTTTATATTAGGATAATATGTAAACATCTATATTATGTTGAAATATAATATGGTAATAAATGAATGGTATGGTACACTGTGATACTATAGGCTAGCTATAATCACCAACTTTGGTGTAGTAATAGGAAAGAAGAAGATATCTTCAATAGAGACTGTGATATTCATGAAGTCTATAAAAATAAAGACTGATGGGCACAGAGTCCCAGGAAAAGACTTGGAGGTAAAAAAAAATCGGTGTTATATTCTGGGAAAGGTGTGAAGATAAGGGGCACTGGAGAGTGACCCAAGACAAGGGTGAAGAGCACCTGAAGCACACCTGTCCATAGACAACTCCAGAGGTAAAGAAATCTGTGTTGTATTCTGGGAAAGGTGTGAAGATAGGGGGGGCACTGGAGAGTCAAGGGTGACAAGACAAGGGTGAAGAGCATACCTGAAGCACACCTGTCCATAGACAACTCCAGAGGTAAAGAAATCTGTGTTGTATTCTGGGAAAGGTGTGAAGATAGGGGGGGCACTGGAGAGTCAAGGGTGACAAGACAAGGGTGAAGAGCATACCTGAAGCACACCTGTCCATAGACAACTCCAGAGGTAAAGAAATCTGTGTTGTATTCTGGGAAAGGTGTGAAGATAGGGGGGCACTGGAGAGTCAAGGATGACAAGACAAGGGTGAAGAGCATACCTGAAGCACACCTGTCCATAGACAACTCCAGAGGTAAAGTTCATAGAAAGAAAGTTCTGTCCACACAGAAAGGAGGTCTGTGACAGAAGGACTGGCATCCAAAATTGAGAATTGAGCTCAAGAAGAGCGAGTGCTGAAGAGCTTCAGTAAGTTATTTAGACTTAGAATAGTTAGGGTTCCAGAGGTGAGATATTTAGCGCCTATGTTCGGCCTAAGGTGTTTGTTTTTTTCTGAAAAAGCTATTCCATTGGATTGCCATAAACACCTCTGTGAAGTTCAGGAATCTGCTGCTTGTGATACTAAAGCTAAACCTTTGTTAAAGGACTACATTCGTTTTACTGGATTGTCAACAATCGTGCTGAGAGCGTGAAATTCTTCATATGAGGCTGAATGGACGGTTACTAAAAATTCCTTATAAAGTTCTACCATGTTATGGGTCCATTCACACATCCGGCACACCGGCAAAGTGCATTCCACATTTTGCGGACCGCACATTGCCGGCACTAATAGAATATGCCTATTCTAGTCCGCAATTGCGGACAAGAATAGGACATGGTGAATTGTTTTCGGGAACGGAATTGCGGACCCGGAAATGCGGGTCCGGAATTCCATATCCGGGCACCACATCGTGCTGCCCCAAAGAAATGAATGGGTCCGCAATTCCGTTCCGCTAAATGAGGACGTGTGAATGGACCCTTAAACCTGGTGAGAAAGAAGGGGAATAACAAAGATGTCACAGCTGTTCAGAGTGAATTACATGACGCTTCTGAAGAAGACCAAGGAATTCCTGGAATGCAAGTCAAAATCTGTGTCCAGGAAAGATGTGTCACCACAAGTTGTCAGAGGTGATAGATCTTGTACGTGAACATCATTGGAAAATAGGATAAAATTCGATTGAAGGACTGCACATCATCCACATCCAGTTCTATCATAGACCTTATGTGAGTCAAATTTAAGATAAATAAGTGAAATTACAGAATCAAGACCATGATGAGACCAGAGGAAGATGATGAAGAGAGGAAGATGCCTAATAAGATAGTAGATTAGTTCTTAAATCTCTTCCATTGGTATTCAATCACAGCTTACCAGATGTTCAGCAAATATTATTATTGTGTTGTCAAATAAATAATTGATGGTCAATTAATTAATTTATAAAGAAGAAAAGAAGAATGAAGAGTCCAAGATAAGGGTAAAATTTGATGTTGTGGGTTTTCGAAAAGATTTATCTCACCCTCAAGAGTGGGAAATGTTAAGTAGTATGTGATATAATATTAATTGGTATTTAATATAAAGTATGTATTACCCTACACAGTGACACCATCTATAGTGATACACAAGGGCAATGGGAGGTCTGTATGAGGACGTCAAGACCTATATTTGAAGTCTACCATATATGACAATGTATAAGCCCATACATTAGTAAAGACACGCCAAAGGGGTGGGGTGGCAGGAGCAGTACCAGCTCCATCAGCAGCAGCCTGAGTCATAGTGAAGAAACTACTCACCAGCAGCAGGTAGACCTGGAGCAGGACCTGGAGCAGGACCTGGAGCAGCAGGTGGTGGCATACTTGGACAGCACCCTGCCACCCCACATTTAAGATCCGCTGGACTACTGGGCTGCAAAAGGAGCTGTGCAGATCAGTACAGAAGGGCAGGAGCTGTGCAGATCAGCACAGAAGGGCAGGAGCTGTGCAGATCAGTACAGAAGGACAGGAGCTGTGCAGATCAGTACAGAAGGACAGGAGCTGTGCAGATCAGTACAGAAGGACAGGAGCTGTGCAGATCAGTACAGAAGGACAGGAGCTGTGCAGAACAGTACAGAAGGACAGGAGCTGTGCAGATCAGTACAGAAGGACAGGAGCTGTGCAGATCAGTGCAGAAGGACAGGAGCTGTGCAGATCAGTACAGAAGGGCAGGAGCTGTGCAGATCAGTACAGAAGGACAGGAGCTGTGCAGATCAGTACAGAAGGGCAGGAGCTGTGCAGATCAGTACAGAAGGACAGGAGCTGTGCAGATCAGTACAGAAGGGCAGGAGCAGTGCAGAATAATACAGAAGGGCAGGAGCTGTGCAGATCAGTACAGAAGGGCAGGAGCTGTGCAGATCAGTACAGAAGGACAGGAGCTGTGCAGATCAGTACAGAAGGACAGGAGCTGTGCAGAACAGTACAGAAGGACAGGAGCTGTGCAGATCAGTACAGAAGGACAGGAGCTGTGCAGATCAGTGCAGAAGGACAGGAGCTGTGCAGATCAGTACAGAAGGGCAGGAGCTGTGCAGATCAGTACAGAAGGACAGGAGCTGTGCAGATCAGTACAGAAGGGCAGGAGCTGTGCAGATCAGTACAGAAGGACAGGAGCTGTGCAGATCAGTACAGAAGGGCAGGAGCAGTGCAGAATAATACAGAAGGGCAGGAGCTGTGCAGATCAGTACAGAAGGGCAGGAGCTGTGCAGATCAGTACAGAAGGACAGGAGCTGTGCAGATCAGTACAGAAGGACAGGAGCTGTGCAGATCAGTACAGAAGGGCAGGAGCTGTGCAGATCAGTACAGAAGGACAGGAGCTGTGCAGATCAGTACAGAAGGGCAGGAGCAGTGCAGAATAATACAGAAGGGCAGGAGCTGTGCAGATCAGTACAGAAGGACAGGAGCTCTGCAGATCAGTACAGAAGGACAGGAGCTGTGCAGATCAGCAAAGAAGGACAGGAGCTGTGCAGATCAGTACAGAAGGGCAGGAGCTGTGCAGATCAGTACAGAAGGACAGGAGCTGTGCAGATCAGTACAGAAGGACAGGAGCTGTGCAGAACAGTACAGAAGGGCAGGAGCTGTGCAGATCAGTACAGAAGGACAGGAGCTGTGCAGATCAGCACAGAAGGGCAGGAGCTGTGCAGATCAGTACAGAAGGACAGGAGCTGTGCAGATCAGCACAGAAGGGCAGGAGCTGTGCAGATCAGCACAGAAGGACAGGAGCTGTGCAGATCAGTACAGAAGGGCAGGAGCTGTGCAGATCAGTACAGAAGGACAGGAGCTGTGCAGATCAGTACAGAAGGGCAGGAGCTGTGTAGATCAGCACAGAAGGACAGGAGCTGTGCAGATCAGTACAGAAGGACAGGAGCTGTGCAGATCAGTACAGAAGGGCAGGAGCTGTGCAGAACAGTACAGAAGGGCAGGAGCTGTGCAGATCAGTACAGAAGGACAGGAGCTGTGCAGAACAGCACAGAGGGCAGGAGCTGTGCAGAACAGCACAGAAGGGCAGGAGCTGTGCAGATCAGTACAGAAGGACAGGAGCTGTGCAGATCAGTACAGAAGGACAGGAGCTGTGCAGATCAGTACAGAAGGACAGGAGCTGTGCAGATCAGTACAGAAGGACAGGAGCTGTGCAGCTCAGTACAGAAGGGCAGGAGCTGTGCAGATCAGTACAGAAGGACAGGAGCTGTGCAGCTCAGTACAGAAGGACAGGAGCTGTGCAAATCAGTACAGAAGGACAGGAGCTGTGCAGATCAGTACAGAAGGACAGGAGCTGTGCAGCTCAGTACAGAAGGGCAGGAGCTGTGCAGATCAGTACAGAAGGGCAGGAGCTGTGCAGATCAGTACAGAAGGACAGGAGCTATGCAGATCAGTACAGAAGGGCAGGAGCTGTGCAGATCAGTACAGAAGGACAGGAGCTGTGCAGATCAGTACAGAAGGGCAGGAGCTGTGCAGATCAGTACAGAAGGGCAGGAGCTGTGCAGATCAGTGCAGAAGGGCAGGAGCTATGCAGAATAATACAGAAGGACAGGAGCTGTGCAGATCAGTACAGAAGGACAGGAGCTGTGCAGATCAGTACAGAAGGACAGGAGCTGTGCAGATCAGTACAGAAGGGCAGGAGCTGTGCAGAATAATACAGAAGGACAGGAGCTGTGCAGATCAGTACAGAAGGGCAGGAGCTGTGCAGATCAGTACAGAAGGACAGGAGCTGTGCAGATCAGTGCAGAAGGGCAGGAGCTATGCAGAATAATACAGAAGGACAGGAGCTGTGCAGATCAGTACAGAAGGACAGGAGCTGTGCAGATCAGTACAGAAGGACAGGAGCTGTGCAGATCAGTACAGAAGGGCAGGAGCTGTGCAGAATAATACAGAAGGACAGGAGCTGTGCAGATCAGTACAGAAGGGCAGGAGCTGTGCAGATCAGTACAGAAGGACAGGAGCTGTGCAGATCAGTACAGAAGGACAGGAGCTGTGCAGATCAGTACAGAAGGACAGGAGCTGTGCAGATCAGTACAGAAGGGCAGGAGCTGTGCAGAATAATACAGAAGGACAGGAGCTGTGCAGATCAGTACAGAAGGGCAGGAGCTGTGCAGATCAGTACAGAAGGACAGGAGCTGTGCAGATCAGCACAGAAGGGCAGGAGCTGTGCAGAACAGCACAGAAGGGCAGGAGCTGTGCAGATCAGTACAGAAGGGCAGGAGCTGTGCAGATCAGAACAGAAGGGCAGGAGCTGTGCAGAACAGTACAGAAGGGCAGGAGCTGTGCAGATCAGTACAGAAGGACAGGAGCTGTGCACATCAGTACAGAAGGACAGGAGCTGTGCAGATCAGTACAGAAGGGCAGGAGCTGTGCAGATCAGTACAGAAGGACAGGAGCTGTGCAGATCAGTACAGAAGGACAGGAGCTGTGCAGATCAGTACAGAAGGGCAGGAGCTGTGCAGATCAGTACAGAAGGGCAGGAGCTGTGCAGATCAGTACAGAAGGGCAGGAGCTGTGCAGATCAGCACAGAAGGGCAGGAGCTGTGCAGATCAGTACAGAAGGGCAGGAGCTGTGCAGATCAGTACAGAAGGGCAGGAGCTGTGCAGATCAGTACAGAAGGACAGGAGCTGTGCAGATCAGTACAGAAGGGCAGGAGCTGTGCAGATCAGTACAGAAGGACAGGAGCTGTGCAGATCAGTACAGAAGGGCAGGAGCTGTGCAGATCAGTACAGAAGGGCAGGAGCTGTGCAGATCAGCACAGAAGGACAGGAGCTGTGCAGATCAGTACAGAAGGGCAGGAGCTGTGCAGATCAGTACAGAAGGGCAGGAGCTGTGCAGATCAGCACAGAAGGGCAGGAGCTGTGCAGATCAGTACAGAAGGACAGGAGCTGTGCAGATCAGTACAGAAGGACAGGAGCTGTGCAGATCAGTACAGAAGGACAGGAGCTGTGCAGATCAGTACAGAAGGGCAGGAGCTGTGCAGATCAGTACAGAAGGGCAGGAGCTGTGCAGATCAGCACAGAAGGACAGGAGCTGTGCAGATCAGTACAGAAGGGCAGGAGCTGTGCAGATCAGTACAGAAGGACAGGAGCTGTGCAGATCAGTATAGAAGGACAGGAGCTGTGCAGAACAGTACAGAAGGAAAGGAGCTGTGCAGATCAGTACAGAAGGGCAGGAGCTGTGCAGATCAGTACAGAAGGGCAGGAGCTGTGCAGATCAGTACAGAAGGGCAGGAGCTGTGCAGATCAGTACAGAAGGACAGGAGCTGTGCAGATCAGTACAGAAGGGCAGGAGCTGTGCAGATCAGTACAGAAGGGCAGGAGCTGTGCAGATCAGTACAGAAGGACAGGAGCTATGCAGATCAGTACAGAAGGACAGGAGCTGTGCAGATCAGTACAGAAGGGCAGGAGCTGTGCAGATCAGTACAGAAGGGCAGGAGCTGTGCAGATCAGTACAGAAGGACAGGAGCTGTGCAGATCAGTACAGAAGGGCAGGAGCTGTGCAGAATAATACAGAAGGGCAGGAGCTGTGCAGATCAGTACAGAAGGACAGGAGCTGTGCAGATCAGTACAGAAGGACAGGAGCTGTGCAGATCAGTACAGAAGGACAGGAGCTGTGCAGATCAGTACAGAAGGGCAGGAGCTGTGCAGATCAGTACAGAAGGGCAGGAGCTGTGCAGATCAGTACAGAAGGACAGGAGCTGTGCAGATCAGTACAGAAGGGCAGGAGCTGTGCAGATCAGTACAGAAGGGCAGGAGCTGTGCAGAATAATACAGAAGGACAGGAGCTGTGCAGATCAGTACAGAAGGACAGGAGCTGTGCAGATCAGTACAGAAGGACAGGAGCTGTGCAGATCAGTACAGAAGGGCAGGAGCTGTGCAGAATAATACAGAAGGACAGGAGCTGTGCAGATCAGTACAGAAGGGCAGGAGCTGTGCAGATCAGTACAGAAGGACAGGAGCTGTGCAGATCAGCACAGAAGGGCAGGAGCTGTGCAGATCAGTACAGAAGGGCAGGAGCTGTGCAGATCAGTACAGAAGGACAGGAGCTGTGCAGATCAGTACAGAAGGACAGGAGCTGTGCAGATCAGCACAGAAGGACAGGAGCTGTGCAGATCAGTACAGAAGGGCAGGAGCTGTGCAGATCAGTACAGAAGGGCAGGAGCTGTGCAGATCAGTACAGAAGGGCAGGAGCTGTGCAGATCAGTACAGAAGGACAGGAGCTGTGCAGATCAGTACAGAAGGGCAGGAGCTGTGCAGATCAGTACAGAAGGGCAGGAGCTGTGCAGATCAGCACAGAAGGACAGGAGCTGTGCAGATCAGTACAGAAGGGCAGGAGCTGTGCAGATCAGCACAGAAGGGCAGGAGCTGTGCAGATCAGTACAGAAGGACAGGAGCTGTGCAGATCAGTACAGAAGGACAGGAGCTGTGCAGATCAGTACAGAAGGGCAGGAGCTGTGCAGATCAGCACAGAAGGACAGGAGCTGTGCAGATCAGTACAGAAGGACAGGAGCTGTGCAGATCAGTACAGAAGGACAGGAGCTGTGCAGATCAGCACAGAAGGACAGGAGCTGTGCAGATCAGTACAGAAGGGCAGGAGCTGTGCAGATCAGCACAGAAGGACAGGAGCTGTGCAGATCAGTACAGAAGGACAGGAGCTGTGCAGATCAGTACAGAAGGACAGGAGCTGTGCAGATCAGTACAGAAGAGCAGGAGCTGTGCAGATCAGTATAGAAGGGCAGGAGCTGTGCAGATCAGTACAGAAGGACAGGAGCTGTGCAGATCAGTACAGAAGGGCAGGAGCTGTGCAGATCAGTATAGAAGGGCAGGAGCTGTGCAGATCAGTACAGAAGGGCAGGAGCTGTGCAGAATAATACAGAAGGGCAGGAGCTGTGCAGATCAGCACAGAAGGGCAGGAGCTGTGCAGATCAGTACAGAAGGACAGGAGCTGTGCAGATCAGTACAGAAGGACAGGAGCTGTGCAGATCAGTACAGAAGGACAGGAGCTGTGCAGATCAGTACAGAAGGACAGGAGCTGTGCAGATCAGTACAGAAGGACAGGAGCTGTGCAGCTCAGTACAGAAGGGCAGGAGCTGTGCAGATCAGTACAGAAGGACAGGAGCTGTGCAGCTCAGTACAGAAGGACAGGAGCTGTGCAGATCAGTACAGAAGGACAGGAGCTGTGCAGCTCAGTACAGAAGGGCAGGAGCTGTGCAGATCAGTACAGAAGGGCAGGAGCTGTGCAGATCAGTACAGAAGGACAGGAGCTGTGTAGATCAGTACAGAAGGGCAGGAGCTGTGCAGATCAGTACAGAAGGACAGGAGCTGTGCAGATCAGTGCAGAAGGGCAGGAGCTGTGCAGAATAATACAGAAGGACAGGAGCTGTGCAGATCAGTACAGAAGGACAGGAGCTGTGCAGATCAGTACAGAAGGACAGGAGCTGTGCAGATCAGTACAGAAGGGCAGGAGCTGTGCAGAATAATACAGAAGGACAGGAGCTGTGCAGATCAGTACAGAAGGGCAGGAGCTGTGCAGATCAGTACAGAAGGACAGGAGCTGTGCAGATCAGTACAGAAGGACAGGAGCTGTGCAGATCAGTACAGAAGGACAGGAGCTGTGCAGATCAGTACAGAAGGACAGGAGCTGTGCAGATCAGCACAGAAGGGCAGGAGCTGTGCAGAACAGCACAGAAGGGCAGGAGCTGTGCAGATCAGTACAGAAGGGCAGGAGCTGTGCAGAATAATACAGAAGGACAGGAGCTGTGCAGATCAGTACAGAAGGACAGGAGCTGTGCAGATCAGTACAGAAGGACAGGAGCTGTGCAGATCAGTACAGAAGGGCAGGAGCTGTGCAGAATAATACAGAAGGACAAGAGCTGTGCAGATCAGTACAGAAGGGCAGGAGCTGTGCAGATCAGTACAGAAGGACAGGAGCTGTGCAGATCAGCACAGAAGGGCAGGAGCTGTGCAGAACAGCACAGAAGGGCAGGAGCTGTGCAGATCAGTACAGAAGGGCAGGAGCTGTGCAGATCAGAACAGAAGGGCAGGAGCTGTGCAGGTCAGTACAGAAGGATAGGAGCTGTGCAGATCAGTACAGAAGGACAGGAGCTGTGCACATCAGTACAGAAGGACAGGAGCTGTGCAGATCAGTACAGAAGGACAGGAGCTGTGCAGATCAGTACAGAAGGGAAGGAGCTGTGCAGATCAGCACAGAAGGACAGGAGCTGTGCAGATCAGCACAGAAGGGCAGGAGCTGTGCAGATCAGTACAGAAGGGCAGGAGCTGTGCAGATCAGTACAGAAGGACAGGAGCTGTGCAGATCAGTACAGAAGGGCAGGAGCTGTGCAGATCAGTACAGAAGGGCAGGAGCTGTGCAGATCAGCACAGAAGGACAGGAGCTGTGCAGATCAGTACAGAAGGGCAGGAGCTGTGCAGATCAGCACAGAAGGGCAGGAGCTGTGCAGATCAGTACAGAAGGACAGGAGCTGTGCAGATCAGTACAGAAGGGCAGGAGCTGTGCAGATCAGTACAGAAGGGCAGGAGCTGTGCAGATCAGTACAGAAGGACAGGAGCTGTGCAGATCAGTACAGAAGGGCAGGAGCTGTGCAGATCAGTACAGAAGGACAGGAGCTGTGCAGATCAGTACAGAAGGGCAGGAGCTGTGCAGATCAGTACAGAAGGGCAGGAGCTGTGCAGATCAGTACAGAAGGGCAGGAGCTGTGCAGATCAGTACAGAAGGACAGGAGCTGTGCAGATCAGTACAGAAGGGCAGGAGCTGTGCAGATCAGTACAGAAGGGCAGGAGCTGTGCAGAATAATACAGAAGGACAGGAGCTGTGCAGATCAGTACAGAAGGACAGGAGCTGTGCAGATCAGTACAGAAGGACAGGAGCTGTGCAGAATAATACAGAAGGACAGGAGCTGTGCAGATCAGTACAGAAGGGCAGGAGCTGTGCAGATCAGTACAGAAGGACAGGAGCTGTGCAGATCAGTACAGAAGGACAGGAGCTGTGCAGATCAGCACAGAAGGACAGGAGCTGTGCAGATCAGTACAGAAGGACAGGAGCTGTGCAGATCAGCACAGAAGGGCAGGAGCTGTGCAGATCAGTACAGAAGGGCAGGAGCTGTGCAGAACAGCACAGAAGGGCAGGAGCTGTGCAGATCAGTACAGAAGGGCAGGAGCTGTGCAGATCAGAACAGAAGGGAAGGAGCTGTGCAGAACAGTACAGAAGGGCAGGAGCTGTGCAGATCAGTACAGAAGGACAGGAGCTGTGCACATCAGTACAGAAGGACAGGAGCTGTGCAGATCAGCACAGAAGGACAGGAGCTGTGCAGATCATTACAGAAGGACAGGAGCTGTGCAGATCAGTACAGAAGGGCAGGAGCTGTGCAGATCAGTACAGAAGGGCAGGAGCTGTGCAGATCAGTACAGAAGGACAGGAGCTGTGCAGATCAGTACAGAAGGGCAGGAGCTGTGCAGATCATTACAGAAGGACAGGAGCTGTGCAGATCAGTACAGAAGGGCAGGAGCTGTGCAGATCAGTACAGAAGGACAGGAGCTGTGCAGATCAGTACAGAAGGGCAGGAGCTGTGCAGATCAGTACAGAAGGGCAGGAGCTGTGCAGATCAGCACAGAAGGACAGGAGCTGTGCAGATCAGTACAGAAGGGCAGGAGCTGTGCAGATCAGCACAGAAGGGCAGGAGCTGTGCAGATCAGTACAGAAGGGCAGGAGCTGTGCAGATCAGTACAGAAGGACAGGAGCTATGCAGATCAGTACAGAAGGACAGGAGCTGTGCAGATCAGTACAGAAGAGCAGGAGCTGTGCAGATCAGTATAGAAGGGCAGGAGCTGTGCAGATCAGTACAGAAGGACAGGAGCTGTGCAGATCAGTACAGAAGAGCAGGAGCTGTGCAGATCAGTATAGAAGGGCAGGAGCTGTGCAGATCAGTACAGAAGGGCAGGAGCTGTGCAGATCAGTACAGAAGGGCAGGAGCTGTGCAGATCAGTACAGAAGGACAGGAGCTGTGCAGATCAGTACAGAAGGGCAGGAGCTGTGCAGAATAATACAGAAGGGCAGGAGCTGTGCAGATCAGTACAGAAGGACAGGAGCTGTGCAGGTCAGTACAGAAGGACAGGAGCTGTGCAGATCAGTGCAGAAGGACAGGAGCTGTGCAGATCAGTACAGAAGGACAGGAGCTGTGCAGATCAGTACAGAAGGACAGGAGCTGTGCAGATCAGTACAGAAGGACAGGAGCTGTGCAGATCAGTACAGAAGGACAGGAGCTGTGCAGATCAGTACAGAAGGGCAGGAGCTCTGCAGATCAGTACAGAAGGGCAGGAGCTGTGCAGATCAGCACAGAAGGGCAGGAGCTGTGCAGATCAGTACAGAAGGACAGGAGCTATGCAGATCAGTACAGAAGGACAGGAGCTGTGCAGATCAGTACAGAAGGGCAGGAGCTGTGCAGATCAGCACAGAAGGACAGGAGCTGTGCAGATCAGTACAGAAGGACAGGAGCTGTGCAGATCAGTACAGAAGGGCAGGAGCTGTGCAGATCAGTACAGAAGGACAGGAGCTGTGCAGATCAGTACAGAAGGGCAGGAGCTGTGCAGATCAGTACAGAAGGGCAGGAGCTGTGCAGATCAGCACAGAAGGGCAGGAGCTGTGCAGATCAGTACAGAAGGACAGGAGCTGTGCAGATCAGTACAGAAGGACAGGAGCTCTGCAGATCAGTACAGAAGGACAGGAGCTGTGCAGCTCAGTACAGAAGGACAGGAGCTGTGCAGCTCAGTACAGAAGGGCAGGAGCTGTGCAGATCAGTACAGAAGGACAGGAGCTGTGCAGATCAGTACAGAAGGGCAGGAGCTGTGCAGATCAGTACAGAAGGACAGGAGCTGTGCAGATCAGTACAGAAGGGCAGGAGCTGTGCAGAATAATACAGAAGGACAGGAGCTGTGCAGATCAGTACAGAAGGGCAGGAGCTATGCAGATCAGTACAGAAGGACAGGAGCTGTGCAGATCAGCACAGAAGGGCAGGAGCTGTGCAGAACAGCACAGAAGGGCAGGAGCTGTGCAGATCAGTACAGAAGGGCAGGAGCTGTGCAGATCAGAACAGAAGGGCAGGAGCTGTGCAGATCAGTACAGAAGGACAGGAGCTGTGCACATCAGTACAGAAGGACAGGAGCTGTGCAGATCAGTACAGAAGGACAGGAGCTGTGCAGATCAGTACAGAAGGGCAGGAGCTGTGCAGATCAGTACAGAAGGGCAGGAGCTGTGCAGATCAGCACAGAAGGACAGGAGCTGTGCAGATCAGTACAGAAGGGCAGGAGCTGTGCAGATCAGTACAGAAGGGCAGGAGCTGTGCAGATCAGTACAGAAGGACAGGAGCTGTGCAGATCAGTACAGAAGGGCAGGAGCTGTGCAGATCAGTACAGAAGGGCAGGAGCTGTGCAGATCAGTACAGAAGGGCAGGAGCTGTGCAGATCAGTACAGAAGGAAAGGAGCTGTGCAGATCAGTACAGAAGGACAGGAGCTGTGCAGATCAGCACAGAAGGACAGGAGCTGTGCAGATCAGTATAGAAGGACAGGAGCTGTGCAGATCAGTACAGAAGGACAGGAGCTGTGCAGATCAGTACAGAAGGGCAGGAGCTGTGCAGATCAGTACAGAAGGACAGGAGCTGTGCAGAACAGCACAGAAGGGCAGGAGCTGTGCAGATCAGTACAGAAGGGCAGGAGCTGTGCAGATCAGTACAGAAGGACAGGAGCTGTGCAGATCAGTACAGAAGGGCAGGAGCTGTGCAGATCAGTACAGAAGGGCAGGAGCTGTGCAGATCAGTACAGAAGGAAAGGAGCTGTGCAGATCAGTACAGAAGGACAGGAGCTGTGCAGATCAGTACAGAAGGGCAGGAGCTGTGCAGATCAGTACAGAAGGGCAGGAGCTGTGCAGATCAGTACAGAAGGACAGGAGCTGTGCAGATCAGTACAGAAGGACAGGAGCTATGCAGATCAGTACAGAAGGACAGGAGCTGTGCAGATCAGTACAGAAGGGCAGGAGCTGTGCAGATCAGTACAGAAGGACAGGAGCTGTGCAGATCAGTACAGAAGGGCAGGAGCTGTGCAGATCAGTACAGAAGGGCAGGAGCTGTGCAGATCAGTACAGAAGGGCAGGAGCTGTGCAGATCAGTACAGAAGGACAGGAGCTGTGCAGATCAGTACAGAAGGGCAGGAGCTGTGCAGAATAATACAGAAGGGCAGGAGCTGGGCAGATCAGTACAGAAGGGCAGGAGCTGTGCAGATCAGTACAGAAGGGCAGGAGCTGTGCAGATCAGTACAGAAGGACAGGAGCTGTGCAGATCAGTACAGAAGGGCAGGAGCTGTGCAGATCAGTACAGAAGGGCAGGAGCTGTGCAGAATAATACAGAAGGACAGGAGCTGTGCAGATCAGTACAGAAGGACAGGAGCTGTGCAGATCAGTACAGAAGGACAGGAGCTGTGCAGATCAGTACAGAAGTGCAGGAGCTGTGCAGAATAATACAGAAGGACAGGAGCTGTGCAGATCAGTACAGAAGGGCAGGAGCTGTGCAGATCAGTACAGAAGGACAGGAGCTGTGCAGATCAGTACAGAAGGACAGGAGCTGTGCAGATCAGCACAGAAGGGCAGGAGCTGTGCAGATCAGTACAGAAGGGCAGGAGCTGTGCAGATCAGAACAGAAGGGAAGGAGCTGTGCAGAACAGTACAGAAGGGCAGGAGCTGTGCAGATCAGTACAGAAGGACAGGAGCTGTGCACATCAGTACAGAAGGACAGGAGCTGTGCAGATCAGCACAGAAGGACAGGAGCTGTGCAGATCAGTACAGAAGAGCAGGAGCTGTGCAGATCAGTACAGAAGAACAGGAGCTGTGCAGAACAGTACAGAAGGGCAGGAGCTGTGCAGATCAGTACAGAAGGGCAGGAGCTGTGCAGATCATTACAGAAGGACAGGAGCTGTGCAGATCAGTACAGAAGGGCAGGAGCTGTGCAGATCAGTACAGAAGGACAGGAGCTGTGCAGATCAGTACAGAAGGGCAGGAGCTGTGCAGATCAGTACAGAAGGGCAGGAGCTGTGCAGATCAGCACAGAAGGACAGGAGCTGTGCAGATCAGTACAGAAGGGCAGGAGCTGTGCAGATCAGCACAGAAGGGCAGGAGCTGTGCAGATCAGTACAGAAGGACAGGAGCTGTGCAGATCAGTACAGAAGGACAGGAGCTGTGCAGATCAGTACAGAAGGGCAGGACCTGTGCAGATCAGTACAGAAGGACAGGAGCTGTGCAGATCAGTACAGAAGGACAGGAGCTGTGCAGATCAGTACAGAAGGACAGGAGCTGTGCAGATCAGTACAGAAGAGCAGGAGCTGTGCAGATCAGTATAGAAGGGCAGGAGCTGTGCAGATCAGTACAGAAGGACAGGAGCTGTGCAGATCAGTACAGAAGAGCAGGAGCTGTGCAGATCAGTACAGAAGGACAGGAGCTATGCAGATCAGTACAGAAGGACAGGAGCTGTGCAGATCAGTACAGAAGGACAGGAGCTGTGCAGATCAGTACAGAAGGGCAGGAGCTGTGCAGATCAGTACAGAAGGGCAGGAGCTGTGCAGATCAGTACAGAAGGACAGGAGCTGTGCAGATCAGTACAGAAGGGCAGGAGCTGTGCAGAATAATACAGAAGGGCAGGAGCTGTGCAGATCAGCACAGAAGGACAGGAGCTGTGCAGATCAGTACAGAAGGACAGGAGCTGTGCAGATCAGTACAGAAGGGCAGGAGCTGTGCAGATCAGTACAGAAGGACAGGAGCTGTGCAGATCAGTACAGAAGGACAGGAGCTGTGCAGATCAGTACAGAAGGACAGGAGCTGTGCAGATCAGTACAGAAGGACAGGAGCTGTGCAGATCAGCACAGAAGGGCAGGAGCTGTGCAGCTCAGTACAGAAGGACAGGAGCTGTGCAGCTCAGTACAGAAGGGCAGGAGCTGTGCAGATCAGTACAGAAGGACAGGAGCTGTGCAGATCAGTACAGAAGGGCAGGAGCTGTGCAGATCAGTACAGAAGGACAGGAGCTGTGCAGATCAGTACAGAAGGGCAGGAGCTGTGCAGATCAGTACAGAAGGACAGGAGCTGTGCAGATCAGTACAGAAGGGCAGGAGCTGTGCAGATCAGTACAGAAGGACAGGAGCTGTGCAGATCAGCACAGAAGGGCAGGAGCTGTGCAGATCAGTACAGAAGGACAGGAGCTGTGCAGATCAGTACAGAAGGACAGGAGCTGTGCAGATCAGTACAGAAGGGCAGGAGCTGTGCAGATCAGTACAGAAGGACAGAGGACAGGAGCTGTGCAGATCAGTACAGAAGGACAGGAGCTGTGCAGATCAGTACAGAAGGACAGGAGCTGTGCAGATCAGCACAGAAGGACAGGAGCTGTGCAGATCAGCACAGAAGGACAGGAGCTGTGCAGATCAGTACAGAAGGACAGGAGCTGTGCAGATCAGTACAGAAGGGCAGGAGCTGTGCAGATCAGTACAGAAGGACAGGAGCTGTGCAGATCAGTACAGAAGGGCAGGAGCTGTGCAGATCAGTACAGAAGGGCAGGAGCTGTGCAGATCAGTACAGAAGGACAGGAGCTGTGCAGAACAGCACAGAAGGGCAGGAGCTGTGCAGCTCAGTACAGAAGGACAGGAGCTGTGCAGCTCAGTACAGAAGGGCAGGAGCTGTGCAGATCAGTACAGAAGGACAGGAGCTGTGCAGAATAATACAGAAGGGCAGGAGCTGTGCAGATCAGCACAGAAGGACAGGAGCTGTGCAGATCAGTACAGAAGGGCAGGAGCTGTGCAGATCAGCACAGAAGGGCAGGAGCTGTGCAGATCAGTACAGAAGGGCAGGAGCTGTGCAGATCAGTACAGAAGGACAGGAGCTGTGCAGAATAATACAGAAGGACAGGAGCTGTGCAGATCAGTACAGAAGGGCAGGAGCTGTGCAGATCAGTACAGAAGGACAGGAGCTGTGAAGATCAGCACAGAAGGGCAGGAGCTGTGCAGATCAGTACAGAAGGGCAGGAGCTGTGCAGATCAGCACAGAAGGGCAGGAGCTGTGCAGATCAGCACAGAAGGGCAGGAGCTGTGCAGATCAGTACAGAAGGACAGGAGCTGTGCAGATCAGTACAGAAGGACAGGAGCTGTGCAGATCAGTACAGAAGGACAGGAGCTGTGCAGATCAGTACAGAAGGACAGGAGCTGTGCAGATCAGTACAGAAGGGCAGGAGCTGTGCAGATCAGCACAGAAGGGCAGGAGCTGTGCAGAACAGTACAGAAGGGCAGGAGCTGTGCAGATCAGTACAGAAGGACAGGAGCTGTGCAGATCAGTACAGAAGGGCAGGAGCTGTGCAGATCAGTACAGAAGGACAGGAGCTGTGCAGATCAGTACAGAAGGGCAGGAGCTGTGCAGAACAGTACAGAAGGACAGGAGCTGTGCAGATCAGTACAGAAGGGCAGGAGCTGTGCAGAACAGTACAGAAGGACAGGAGCTGTGCAGATCAGTACAGAAGGGCAGGAGCTGTGCAGATCAGTACAGAAGGACAGGAGCTGTGCAGATCAGCACAGAAGGGCAGGAGCTGTGCAGATCAGCACAGAAGGGCAGGAGCTGTGCAGATCAGTACAGAAGGGCAGGAGCTGTGCAGATCAGTACAGAAGGACAGGAGCTGTGCAGATCAGTACAGAAGGACAGGAGCTGTGCAGAACAGTACAGAAGGGCAGGAGCTGTGCAGATCAGTACAGAAGGACAGGAGCTGTGCAGATCAGCACAGAAGGACAGGAGCTGTGCAGATCAGTACAGAAGGACAGGAGCTGTGCAGCTCAGTACAGAAGGGCAGGAGCTGTGCAGATCAGTACAGAAGGGCAGGAGCTGTGCAGATCAGTACAGAAGGACAGGAGCTATGCAGATCAGTACAGAAGGGCAGGAGCTGTGCAGATCAGTACAGAAGGACAGGAGCTGTGTAGATCAGTACAGAAGGACAGGAGCTGTGCAGAACAGCACAGAGGGGCAGGAGCTGTGCAGAACAGCACAGAAGGGCAGGAGCTGTGCAGATCAGTACAGAAGGACAGGAGCTGTGCAGATCAGTACAGAAGGACAGGAGCTGTGCAGATCAGTACAGAAGGACAGGAGCTGTGCAGATCAGTACAGAAGGACAGGAGCTGTGCAGATCAGTACAGAAGGGCAGGAGCTGTGCAGATCAGTACAGAAGGACAGGAGCTGTGCAGCTCAGTACAGAAGGACAGGAGCTGTGCAAATCAGTACAGAAGGACAGGAGCTGTGCAGATCAGTACAGAAGGACAGGAGCTGTGCAGATCAGTACAGAAGGGCAGGAGCTGTGCAGATCAGTACAGAAGGGCAGGAGCTGTGCAGATCAGTACAGAAGGACAGGAGCTGTGCAGATCAGTACAGAAGGGCAGGAGCTGTGCAGATCAGTACAGAAGGAAAGGAGCTGTGCAGATCAGTACAGAAGGGCAGGAGCTGTGCAGATCAGTACAGAAGGGCAGGAGCTGTGCAGATCAGTACAGAAGGAAAGGAGCTGTGCAGATCAGTACAGAAGGGCAGGAGCTGTGCAGATCAGTACAGAAGGGCAGGAGCTGTGCAGATCAGTACAGAAGGACAGGAGCTGTGCAGATCAGTACAGAAGGGCAGGAGCTGTGCAGATCAGTACAGAAGGGCAGGAGCTGTGCAGATCAGTGCAGAAGGGCAGGAGCTATGCAGAATAATACAGAAGGACAGGAGCTGTGCAGATCAGTACAGAAGGACAGGAGCTGTGCAGATCAGTACAGAAGGGCAGGAGCTGTGCAGATCAGTACAGAAGGGCAGGAGCTGTGCAGATCAGTACAGAAGGACAGGAGCTGTGCAGATCAGTGCAGAAGGGCAGGAGCTGTGCAGAATAATACAGAAGGACAGGAGCTGTGCAGATCAGTACAGAAGGACAGGAGCTGTGCAGATCAGTACAGAAGGACAGGAGCTGTGCAGACCAGTACAGAAGGGCAGGAGCTGTGCAGAATAATACAGAAGGACAGGAGCTGTGCAGATCAGTACAGAAGGGCAGGAGCTGTGCAGATCAGTACAGAAGGACAGGAGCTGTGCAGATCAGTACAGAAGGACAGGAGCTGTGCAGAACAGTACAGAAGGACAGGAGCTGTGCAGATCAGTACAGAAGGACAGGAGCTGTGCAGATCAGCACAGAAGGGCAGGAGCTGTGCAGAACAGCAAAGAAGGGCAGGAGCTGTGCAGATCAGTACAGAAGGGCAGGAGCTGTGCAGATCAGTACAGAAGGACAGGAGCTGTGCAGATCAGTACAGAAGGGCAGGAGCTGTGCAGAATAATACAGAAGGACAGGAGCTGTGCAGATCAGTACAGAAGGGCAGGAGCTGTGCAGATCAGTACAGAAGGACAGGAGCTGTGCAGATCAGCACAGAAGGGCAGGAGCTGTGCAGATCAGTACAGAAGGACAGGAGCTGTGCAGATCAGTACAGAAGGACAGGAGCTGTGCAGAACAGCACAGAAGGGCAGGAGCTGTGCAGATCAGTACAGAAGGACAGGAGCTGTGCAGATCAGCACAGAAGGACAGGAGCTGTGCAGATCAGTACAGAAGGGCAGGAGCTGTGCAGATCAGAACAGAAGGGCAGGAGCTGTGCAGATCAGTACAGAAGGGCAGGAGCTGTGCAGATCAGTACAGAAGGACAGGAGCTGTGCAGATCAGTACAGAAGGACAGGAGCTGTGCAGATCAGTACAGAAGGGCAGGAGCTGTGCAGATCAGTACAGAAGGACAGGAGCTGTGCAGATCAGTACAGAAGGACAGGAGCTGTGCAGATCAGTACAGAAGGGCAGGAGCTGTGCAGATCAGTACAGAAGGGCAGGAGCTGTGCAGATCAGTACAGAAGGGCAGGAGCTGTGCAGATCAGTACAGAAGGGCAGGAGCTGTGCAGATCAGTACAGAAGGGCAGGAGCTGTGCAGATCAGTACAGAAGGGCAGGAGCTGTGCAGATCAGTACAGAAGGACAGGAGCTGTGCAGATCAGTACAGAAGGGCAGGAGCTGTGCAGATCAGTACAGAAGGACAGGAGCTGTGCAGATCAGTACAGAAGGGCAGGAGCTGTGCAGATCAGTACAGAAGGGCAGGAGCTGTGCAGATCAGCACAGAAGGGCAGGAGCTGTGCAGATCAGCACAGAAGGGCAGGAGCTGTGCAGATCAGTACAGAAGGGCAGGAGCTGTGCAGATCAGTACAGAAGGGCAGGAGCTGTGCAGATCAGTACAGAAGGGCAGGAGCTGTGCAGATCAGTACAGAAGGACAGGAGCTGTGCAGAACAGTACAGAAGGACAGGAGCTGTGCAGATCAGTACAGAAGGGCAGGAGCTGTGCAGATCAGTACAGAAGGGCAGGAGCTGTGCAGATCAGTACAGAAGGGCAGGAGCTGTGCAGATCAGTACAGAAGGGCAGGAGCTGTGCAGATCAGTACAGAAGG